>NW_028317818.1:10190000-10483696 GCF_062004578.1 Staurois parvus
TATTTATCCAAATTGACACCTGAGGAGTTGGGCACCCTTACCTTAACCAACCCTTTACTGCTAAAGAAATTACAAATGTAATCCACACCCTTCCTCTCAATAAGTCACCAGGGCCTAATGCATTTTCATCAGAATATTACTAGCTTTTTCAATCAACTTTGTCTCCATATCTGTAATTGGTGTTCAATGCTGCTGTGTCCAGGGCTTCCTTTCCATCTGAAATGCTTACTGCGACTGTAATTACACTGTCTAAACCTGGAGACGATCCAATGTTCACACAGGACTTCAGACCTATATCTCTACTAAATGTGGATTTGAAAACGTATATTAAACTTATAGCAAATATTCTTTCCTGCCTTCACTTGTAAAACCAGAACAAGTGGGATTTGTTCTAGGACACCAGGCACCAGATGCCACAAGACACAGATACATCCTTAATTTAATGTATCAAGCTGAGGTTTCTAGAGGGCCTTGAGGAGATATTCTCAGCTATTTCAGACTTATGCATGACCTCATCTGCCCATGTGTATACTGAAGGATTATTCTCCAAGAGCTTTTCAACCAAATCACATAGCAAGGGTGTCCAATGTCCTTGCTCATATTGCTCTCATCATGGAACCTTTGACGGAGATGATAAGATCACATACATATATCAAGGGGATTTCTGTTAAAGAAAACTCCCATGTAATTACGTATTTTGCACATGATGTCACACTGGCAGAACTGGAACAGTCCTTACCTGCAGTCCATACGGTGTTAAACCTATTCAGTTCCATATCCTATTACAAGGTTGATGAGTCAAAATCTAATATTCTAGGGATCTCTATACCTGCACAAATGAAAATTCTTCTTCAATCCCAGTTCCCCTACTCCTGGGCAACCAACTCCCTGTCATACAGTATTTGGGAATAACCTTAACAACTCCTATCTATAATTTGTACAAATCTAGCTACTTACCCCTTTTGATGTCCATTCAACAGGACTTAATTAGATTGAGTAAACATTTCCTGTCATGGGCTGGCAGACTCATGGAATTCAAAATTGTGACTCTCCCTAAAATTCTGTATGTATTCAGGGTACTCCCCATACAGGTTCCATTTCCTTTTTTCAAAGCATTGCATGGCCTACTAAAGAAGTATCTGTGGGCTAATAGCAGAGCAAGGTGTTTCCACCTCACATTAATGAAACATAGGAAAGTTGAGGGCATGGGCATGCCTGATCTATGTGATTACTACATGCCTACATTATTGGACAAAATTAGATTTTGGCTCCAAAACCCATGTTAAAAACTTTGGTGTTCTTTGCAGAGAGAATGTGTAGGTACAGGCAGTCTATCTGCCCTACTATTGGCACATGCCCTTCAACAAAACCCTACTATATGATATACTCACCCTATGATATCAGCAACTAGGCATGGAAATATTTTTTTAAATCTTGAAATATATGTGAACAACCCCAACAGGTGGAGCCACCTTTAGAGGTGTTTACATTTCTGTTACCAAACAAATCACTAAAAAATTGGGAGGACAAAGGTTTACATAATGTATCAGACCTATTCCAAAATGGTAAACCCATTCCTCATGAGAAACTGAGGTTGGACTATGCCTTACCAGGTACCTCACTTATGCCTGGGTAGCCTCCTTCCTACTAGCCCATCCTTTTATGGATCTAAGCTTCTCTAGAAGAGCCTGGCAGTATTGAACCTCACCACTTCCCAAATACAAGGTGATCTCCCTTTTCTACAACTCATTACATGCTAAATTGCAATTAATTAAATCTAACCCTCTACACAAGTGGGATACCGAATTGCAACATGTCATCACTGACCAACAATGACAAAATGCCATTAAAATTAATTTACTGTATCATCATCACTTTGCACAACATACTGGGAAATGGCTCAGAAATGCCACCTATACCACCTGGTATTACACTCCTTATACTATGTCCAAATACAATATCTGGACTACAACCTATGTTGAAGGAACTCTAATGCATATGTTATGGTCCTGTCCACATTTGTGTAGCTACTTGAATTCCATCTTCTGCTTAATTGCAAGAGTTACTGACATTATTATCAAGGCCAACTTCCCACAGGCTATTCTGAGCGTAGATGGAGACATCCTCCCCCATGACCTACGGCCTATAATTATGCAGGTTCTGTTTGCAGCCAGACTCATCTTACTTGGAAATGGAAGTCGAATACAACTCCAAATCTGGGAGAGGAGGTACATCATGTAGCTGAAAGTTACTCCCTAGAGCAGATCATGGTGTATAGCAAAGGTCAACTACAGTTAGGTGCATATATATTTGGACACAGGCACAATTTTAGGTATTTCAGTTATTTACCAAAACATATTCAAGCTATAGTTATATAATGGATATGGGCTGAAAGTGCACACTCTCAGGTTTAATTTGAGGGTATGTACATCCAAATTGGAGGAAGGGTTTAGGAATTTCAGCTCTTAAGAGTATCCACCCCCCCCCTTTTTCAAGGGACCAAAAGTAATTGGACAGTTGAATCAAAAGCTGTTTCGTGGCAAGGTGTGGGCTACTCCTTCGTTATTTCTTCATCAATTAAGCAGGTAGAAGGTCTGGAGTTGATTCTAAGTGTAGTGTTTGCATTTGTAATCTATTGCTAATGAAACAAATCCATCAGAGAGATAGCAGCAACATTAGGAGTGGCCAAATCAAAAGTTTGGTACATTCTGAGGAAAGAAGAACGCACTGGTGAGCTCAGCAACATAAAAAGGCATGGACGTCCACTGAACTTATCAGTGGTGGATGATCGCAGGATCTTGTCTATGGTAAAGAAAAACCCATTCACAACATTCAGACAAGTGAAGGACACTCTCCAGACGGTGGGCGTTTTCTTGTCAAAGTCTACAATCAATAGAAGACTTCACTAGAGCAAATACAGAGGGTTCCCCACAAGGTGCAAACCATTCATAAGCCTGAAGAATAGAAAAGCCAGATTACACTTTGCCAAAAAAATCTAAAAAAGCCAGACCAGTTCTGGAAAAGCATTCTTTGGACGGATGAAACTAAGATGAATCTGTCCCAGAATAACGGGAAGAAAAAAGTGTGGAGAAGTCTTGGAACAGCTCATGATCCAAAGCACACAACGTAATCTGTAAAACATGGTGGAGGGAGTGTGATGACATGGGCATGCATGGCTTCCAGTGGCACTGGGTCATTGCTGTTTATTGATGATGTGACAGAAGACACAAGCAGCCGGATGAAACCCAGTCTTTGGTAATGTCCATGGGTTCCAGACTTCAGACAGTCATAGCCAGTAAAGGATTCTCAACAAAATATTACAAATGAACATTTTATTTATGATTATATAATTTGTCCAATTACTTTTGGTCCCTTGAAAAAGGGGGGATGACTACTCTTAAGAGCTGTAATTCCTAAACCCTTCCTCCAATTTGGATGTACATACCCTCAAATTAAACCTGAGCATGCGCACTTTCAGGCCATATTTTAAAACTATAGCATGAATATGTTTTGGTAAATATCTGAAAAAATCTAAAATTGTGCCTGTGTCCAAATATTTATGGACCTAACTGTATATAAATTTCACAAACTCTGGGCCCCCTGGAGGGACTTTAGGAAAAAAATGTAACACCCTGGCTGTTATTTCAAATATTTCACAGCTCTCTTATGTCATATCTGTATCTGTGGATACTTGATTTTGATTCCAAATATAATGTTCTATTATTTTTGGTATAATTATCCTAACTTCTGACAGAGGAGTACTTTACATATCTGTTACGATGCATTCTGAATTTATATACATGTTTGACAATGTTTTCTTAAAGCCGAATTCCAGTCAGTTTTGTATTTATTAAAAGTCAGCAGCTACAAAAACTGTAGCTGTTGACTTTTATTAAACACACATTTACTTGTCCCAGGGTACAGCGATGTGCTCAGCCGCACTGTCCCTTCTCTCCCTGCCATCACAACTGTGGGCACCAGGCTGTGACAGCTTGTGGCTTCACAGCTGGGTACCCACTGTACATGCGTGAGTTGCGCTGCACATCCTCATTGGTCCAACAGTCTTCTGGGATCTGTGAAGGCTCCCAGGAGACAGCGGTAGGAAGGAGACGAATGTCCGGCTCACTTCGCCGCGGCGAAGTGAGCCAGAAGTGGGAGTGGATACCTGTCAAAAACAAGTATCCACTCCCCCCTCCCCCCTCCCCCCCAAGAGGTGCCAAATATGGCAGTGGAGGGGAGGAGGAGGCAAATAAGTGGAACTTCCGCTTTTGAGTGGAACTCCGCTTTAAGACCTTGTTACCCAGCTCAACTGATGATTCAGACATATTATACCTTCTGTTATTATTATTATTATACAGGATTTATATAGCGCCGACAGTTTGCTCAGTGCTTTACAATATAATGGGAGACAATACAGCAACAATACAGTTCAATACAAGAGGGATTTGAGGGCCCTGCTCCTTGGAGCTTACAATCTAGGAGGGAGGGGCTAGTGGTACAAAAGGTAGTAACTGTGGGGGATGGACTGGTTGGAAGAGTAGAAGATTCCAGTATTAGCTGAGGGCAGGATTGGCTTCCCTGAAGAGTTAGGTTTTCAGAGATCGCCTAAAAGTGAGCAGAGTAAGCGATAGTCTGATAAATTGCGGTAGAGAGTTCCAGAGGATGGGGGAAGCTCTGGAGGAGACAAGGGAGCTAGAGAGTAGGAGGCCTTGCGAGGAGCGGAGAGTACGGTTTGGGTGATATTTAGAGACAAGACCGGTGATGTAATTTGGGGCAGAGTTATAAATGGCTTTATATGTTATTATTAGTGTTTTGAATTTTATCTTTTGGGCAACGGGAAGCCAGTGGAGGGATTGGCAGAGAGGGGTGGCAGATACAGAACGGTTAGTAAGGTGGATGATTCTGGCAGCATTCATGATAGACTGAAGAGGGGATAGCCTGCGATGAGGTAGGCCAATGAGGAGGGAGTTACAATAGTCAAGGCGAGATATAACAAGGGAGTGAATAAGTTGCTTAGTGATTTCCGAGGTTAGGAACGGTCGTATCTTGGAGATGTTGCGGAGGTGAAGTCTACACGATTTGGACAGCGATTGGATTTGGGGCTGAAAGGACAGATGGGAGTCTAGGATTACACCTAGTACCCTGGCATGAGGGGAGAGACTGATGATTGTGTTATTGATCTTGATGAAGAAGTCAGGGGAGGGGGCACGGGCTGGAGGGAATACTAAGAGCTTAGTTTTGGAAAGATTGCGTTTGAGGAAGTGGAGTGACATCCATGCCGATATGTCACTTAGTAGGTTAGTAATGCGAGTGGAGACTGAAGGGGTGAGGTGAGGGGTAGAAAGAGAGATTTGTGTGTCATCAGCATAGAGATGGTACTTAAAGCCGTGGGAGTTTATCAGGTGACCAAGGGAGGAGGTGTAGATGGAGAAGAGAGGGGGTCCAAGGACAGAACCTTGAGGGACCCCTACACAAAGAAGGGGTGAAGAGAAGGAGACAGCGGCATAGGTAACACTGAAGGATTGCTGCGATGGGTAGGAGGAGAACCAGAAGAGAACAGAGTCTCTGAGGCCAAGAGATTGGAGTTTTTTTTGAGGAGGGGATGGTCAACCCTATCAAAAGCCACGGAGAGGTCAAGTAGTAAGAGTATGGAGTAGTGGCCATTGGTTTTAGCAGTTAGTAGATCATTAGTGAGTAGTAGGGCAGTTTCAGTGGAATGTAGAGAGTGAAAGCCAGACTGTAAAGGGTCACGAAGGTTGTTGTCAGTGAGGTTGGAGCTCAGGAGGTTGTAGACTAAGCGTTCTAGGAGTTTAGAGGTAAATGGCAACAGGGAGATGGGTCTTAAGTTGTTCAGGTTGGTGGGGTCCAGGGAGGGCTTTTTAAGTATGGGAGTGATGTGCGCATGCTTTAGAGGGGAAGGCACCAGTAGAGAGGGAAAGATTGAAGATGTGAGTGAGGGAGCATAGGATGGAAGAAGAGGGTGACCGTAGTAGTTGTGAGGGGACAGGATACAGGGGGCAGGTAGTGAGACGGGCTTCTGAGAAAACCTTAGTGACCTCTTCGGTAGTAGTGAGGTCAAAAGAGGAAAGTGTTGAGGGAGGTTTAGTATAAGGTATAAGGTATGCTAAGTGGGATGGATGTCTGTGCAGTGGCATGGCCCCTACGAATTGCAACAATCTTGTTTTTTAAATGATTTGCAATCTCGTGAGCAGTGAGTGAGGTACTGGGTGAAGGTGGAGGTGGAGAATGTAGAGAATTAAAAGTAGAGAAGAGATGATGAGGAATGGATGAGAAGGTATTAATAAGAATGACAAAGTAGGCTTGTTTGGCAGTATGAAGGGAGGAATTGTATGTTAAGAAAGCAGATTTATATTGGGTGAATGCCTGGTGGGATTTGGTTTTACGCCACAATCGCTCCAGCGCACGACTATGTAGTTTAAGATTTCTGGTGTGGTCAGTTTGCCAAGGTTGTAATGGTCGGGGCCTGATGCTTCGTGTTGTTAGAGGAGCAAGCGAGTCTAATGCAGATGAAAGCGAACTGTTATAGACAGCAGTGCCCAGGTCAGGTCAGGGTAGGACAGGGGAGAGATTCTGTCAAAGAGTTGGTCAGTTGCAGAGCGGAAAGGAGCAGGGTTCAAGTTGTGAAGGTTTCTGCGGGTAATTGTTTGCTGCTTGGAGGGATAGGTGTTTGAAGACGAGGAGACTGTGAAGGTGATGAAATTGTGATCAGAGAGAGGAAAGGGGGTGTTTGTGTGGTTGTAGGGAGTGCAAAGATGTGAGAAAACAAGGTCTAATGTATTCCCATCAGAGTGAGTGGAGGACTGTATACACTGTGCTAATGCAAAAGATGAGGTTATGTTGAAGAGTTGGGATGTAGCCAGGTTGTTGACATTAATAGGGATGTTAAAATCTCCAAGAATGATAGTGGGTAGTTCAGAGAAGAGAAAGTAGGGAAGCCAGGCGGAGAAATCATCAAGAAAGCGGGACACCGGTCCAGGAGGCCGATAGATAACTGCAATCCTCAGAGAAATGGGAGAAAACAGCCAGATGCAGTGAGTCTCGAAAGAAAAGAAGGATAGAGAGGGAGGGTTAGGGAGGACTTGAAAGGTGCTCAGTGGGGATAGAAGCAAACCAACCCCACCACCTTTCTGACCACTGGGTCTGGGTGAGGGGGTCCAGATAAGGCCTCCATAGGAAAGTGCTGCGGGGGAAGCAGAATCTGCTGTTTGGAGCCAGGTTTCTGTAATTGCTAGTAGGTTAAGGAAGCGGGAGACAAAAAGGTCATGGACAGAGGTGAGCTTATTACAGACAGAGTGGGTATTCCAGAGCGCACATGAAAAAGGGAGGGTGGTTTTTAGAAGCACGGGGACCGATATTAAATTGAGGGGATTGCGGCTATTCCATGAAGAAAGAGGATGCCTGGTGTGGGGGTGAAATAGTGGAGGACCAGGATTTGGGGAGATATCCCCAGAGGTTAGGAGAAGAAGAAGGGTGAGGAAAGTAACATGGGAGCAGGATGTACACGAGCGCACATGCCTTCCAGTCCTGGGTTTGGGTCAGCAGGAGAGTGAAGTATTAGCAGGAGGTGATGAGAGCAGTAGTAGGGAGATGGTAGCAGTGGTAGAAAGTTTTAGGGTGGAGCAGAGGGATAAAGAAGTGAGATTTTGGGAACGCAGGAAAGTAATATGAAAAGGAGGAGTAGAGGGGACAGGGGCGGACTGACCATTCGAACACTTGGGCACTGCCTGAGGGCCCAGGGTCAGTAGGGGGCCCCATGAAATGCCCCTGGTACCTTTTTTACAGGCTTTTTGAGTGTGGGCAAGGACGCAGGGGCCCCATTATCCCATATTGCCCGGGGCCCCATGAGTTGTCAGTTCACCCCTGAGAGGGGACATATTAAAAGGTACATGGAGTGGGACTCAGACTTGTAAGAGATGTTTCCCAGGGTGTTCGCTTGCAGTCTGTCCAGTATACAGTAGAGTTTCTTGCTGTTGTATCTTCCTGCAGCTTGAGTTATCCTGCTTTAGTTCAACTGCTGTGTTTAACTGCTTCTTCGCACTCCATCAACGCAGCACTCACGCAAAAGCAGCACCCCATCAGTGACAGTGCCCCCTCATATTTGCAGCAGAGGTTTTGGAGCATTTTTGATATTACACTATTTTAGAGGGAAAGGGGTGAAATTGAAAAATTTTCTAGGCTTCTGTGGTGAAAGCCAAAGTAAACTTTATTTTAAGCTATGCTCTATACCTTGATTTTTTAAGCCTAAACTAAACAGATGACTGCTATCAGCTTGCCTTGTTTTTCAGCCATTTATTAGGAGGTAGCTTAAAAAAGGCAGAGGGGACAATTCACAAAGCAGTATCTTACCACAAGTATGCGGTATACCGCACAGCATTTTTCAAACAATTGTTGACATTCACTAAAAAAATGCTGCTAAAATACCACAGGAGTTCTCATATTAAGTCATGAGGTATTTTAGTAGTGAAAACACGCCATAATGTATCGAGTCATCAGCTGTCAGTGGGTTCCCCGCTGACAGCTGAATGTAAAAAAAAGAATTGCTGGCAATTCAAAATTAAAGAAGTACAGCCAAAGCTCTGCAGGAGCCTCTTATTATTTTTCCCTTCGGGTCGACGGTGGCAGCAGGCATCATGATTGCCAACTGATCTACGCCAGGGGACATTTGTTTACATTTTTGTTCTTTAAATGAAGGACTTGTCAAAAACTGCCTCCTACTCAAATTTACTCATTCACATAGGGGGCCGGGATCTGGGGGCCCCCTTGTTAAAGGGAGCTTCCAGATATTGATAAGTACCCCTCCCACAGACCCCCACAACCACTGATCAGGGTTGTGGGGAAGAGGCCCTTGTCCCCATCAATATGGGGACTAGGTGCTTTGGGGGGAACAGAGCCCCCCTGCCCCAAAGTACCCCCCATGTTTAGGGCATGTGGCCTGGTATGGATCAGGAGGGGGGGGGCGCTTACTTGTCCCCCGTTTCCTGACCTGCTGGGCTGCTTGCTCAGGTAAGGGTTTAAGGCTCCATGTACACAGGACAGTTCTGAACGATGGAAACTGACTACTGGAAAACGTAGGTCAAAAAACGTCTGTTTAGCCGCGTTTGCATATCACGTTTATATGCGTTTATGAGCGTTTGTGTTTAGAAGCATTTTTTAAAGATAACCTCAGGAAACCTTCCAAAATGCCCAGAATGCACTGAGAGTAAACAGTACAAAATTTACTATTTCAGACATTTTGAGAGAAATAGAGCAGCCGCAGAGAGAGTTGTTGAGATTAGCTGCTTTTTTTTTTTTTTTTGTGGTGTTTGGATGTGTTCCAGCTCATTTCTGTGCAGAAATTATTGCAGCAGTGTCTTAAATATTTTTTTTCATGTGAAATCTCAAAGTATGGTGTACCAGGTCCACTTGAGTAGTGGGAAAACACTTTGCATGCATTTTTCATGATGAAAAAAGGCTCTGGACAGCATCTGGAAATGGAAGAGTTAAAAAAAAATTTCAAACGAAAATGCTTATAAACGCGGTTAGTCATGTTTACACGTATTTACAAGCGTTTGGCATTTGAAACGCTGATAAAATCTACTCCTGAACGCAAGTTTTTGCATAAAAAAAAACGACTGTAAACTCAACTGCCTGTAAACGACTGTAAACGACGATGTTTACATGGATACATAGGAAAACATTAGGGTGAGTTCAAGGGCTGCTGAAAAAAGCGCTGAACAGTCCCTAAACGTGAGTTTAGCAGCTGCAGTGTACATGATCCCTGTCACGATCGCACGCTCGCCGCCACCAACATGCGACAATCGCACGACCGCGACTAACAGTAATACGTCACGCCCGCGGCGTCAGACCCCAGACCTTCTCACCAACTCGTGACCGAAGGACCAGACGATCTAAAACCACGGTGTGATGCGCGTAACAAGGCCCCACCCAGCTGCACCCTGCACAGCGATTGTCCAGCTAATGGGCTACAATCGGTGCCTGCAGCCTGAATGCACTTGTTACTGGGTCGGGTTAATTACGCAACTAACCCTCTACTGCAACCGCCACTTTTGTCGGAGACTGGGAAACTCCCGTTATCAAATATACACTATAATGATTGAAAAGTCGCCTGTCCAATACAGTCACCGCAGGCCGATTGGGCAGAGGATTAAACAAACACAGTAGCGTCTCTTCAAAGGCAGGAATTCGTGAATTGCAAGTAAGCGCTTAGAAACAGTTTAACACTTTCAGAAAGAAAGATTTATTACTAAAAGAGTCAAACAGGTGCAATAAAATATTTACAACGAAAATGTAACTATATATATATATATGCATATAAAGGTACAGCAAAGAGATAATAGGAAGGAAGTTAAAGGGTTAAGTTACTTGCCAATATGCCTTGGTTTGTAAGCAGATCCTAGTTGCTGAGCAGGAAGGGTCTTTGATCTCCTCAGTTACGATGTTAAGCTCAGGAGATGTATTCAGCTCACCTTAGGCTTGTCAGCCTGTGTTCTTAAAATCCCTCTCGAGGGGGGGGGGCGGCTCTGAATACTGGCCATTACGTTTGGGAGGGGCCAGTCGGGAGAACTCTGAGTTAAAACCAACATCTGTCATAATCAATGACATGAAACATAGGGGAAAAGCCTTACTTGAGGAATGTTCATGTCACTCTGTCATCTTTGACTATTAGGTTTTTGTGAGGTTACAACTTCTTTCAAATCCGGGGAGAAGCTACCTTATCTGTTTTATGATGGGTGAGCCTACACAAGTTTCTTGGGTCAGTGCTTCCGACTTAGGTGAGGAAAGTTACACTATAGTAGACTGCTCGGCACCAACTAGGGATGCCTTACCCTGCGGTTGACCCACACCATCTGTCAGGATATAATGTTTGCCTCTCAGGAAGGGAGGGGGTAGGGACTGAAAGACTGAAGAATACTTCTAAATAAAAAAAAGGGGAACTCCGCCCCCCACTCTGATGAGCAAGTTTGCTACAATCCCTAATATGGATTTTGGAGGGGACCCCATGCCATTTTTTTTATTTAGGCATGGGAGTTCCACTTAAAATCCATAGGAGACCTGAAAGGCTTGGTATGGATAGGGAGGGGCCCATGCTGTTTTTTTTCTTAGTTTTTAATTGCTGGCAACTCTTTTTTTTACATTCAACTGTTAGTGGTGAACCCTGCTGTTAATACAAGAAAACTTATTCCTGCGCCAAAACTTTCCAAATAACACGCCCTATGGGAGGGGCGAAACGCGTTGACGCATTTCCGGTCCACACTTCATGCGCCTGACGTCATTTCCGGTGAGTGGAGCGCACGCTGAGCGGTGCGTTCCAGCGGCCATCTTGGTTCACTGTTTGGTCTAAGAGGAGTCCTGTCTTTGTTCCACTGTGGATGTGAGAGTCCTGGAAGGAAAAGTTTGTATATCTGCTGGAACTGAAGCCTTTTATACATAATAAACATGCCTTTAGCAAGTGTTTAACATGTGAGTGGCCTTAATCTCCATTTGGAAAAAGTTACTATTGTGTGACAATATTATGCTATGTGAGTTTTTTTCTTTTGGTTGGATGGTGGAGTCTATTCGGAGGGTGAAGATTTTCCCTAGTGTGGCAACAAAGAGGGTTTAGGATCCCTAAAAATTCCTTAAAGGTCCTTTACTCACCAAGTTCTGGTGAGTGTATTCGATGTTGGTTTGTGCACTGGTGGAAGGTGAAAGTATTTTCTGAAGAAAAGAAGTTGGCACTTTTATTTCTACAATTTAATTATGTTTTCAGCACATGGACTTTTGGGTGTTTTTGTTTAAGATTAAGGGCAAACACGAATAATTTATGCACCTATTTTATATGATTTATTATATTGATTAATTATCTAAATTTGCGCTGTTTATTTATATTTAACCCTGCTGTTAGCTGATGACTCATTGGTTGTTAAGGACGTGGCTTAGCAAACATGACAGTTATTGGTTGTCAAGGACGCCAGCGGCCATCTGCTCCTTAACAACCAGTACATACCGCATGCCTTGATCACTACTTAATTACCGCATGCATTTAGGTGTCCGTTTATGGACCAGAGATAATAGATCGCTGCTCAGTTCTCCGGCATTCTCGGAGAACACATTTCTCCTGTGAATGCAGTTTATGAAGCAGTTCTCCAAACGAAGGGAGAACGGTCTCCAAACGCTGGAGAACAGTCTACAAACTCTGGAAAACGGCTCATTTTACTATAATCTCGCGAGATTACAGTAAAAGATCAGTTTACTAAGCAGAGGTAAATTATCTCTGCTTAGTTTTCGGTCCCTCTGATTCTCCAGCTCTGGGCTGGAGAATCTGGAGGGAGAACACAGATCTCCAGAGAAGGGCTGATATGATCTCCTGAGTGTCATAAACTGTGAATGACCAGAGAATAGCTGAGATCTATTGAATTGCAGCTATTCTCTGTGTCATAAACGGACACCTTAATTATTTATTTCATTCTGTGAACTGACTTTAACATCTTTTTAAGCGGTATTTACTGATTGTTTTTGCTATTTTTGGTAAATACCGAATACTAGCAATAGTGAATTGACATTTTCAGTATCACATGTGATACGTGGTCACATGACCACATATCACATGTTAAGGATGCTGCTTAGCAAACATGACAGTTATTGGTTGTCAAGGACTCCAGCGGCCGCCTGCTCCTTAACAACCAGTACATCCCGCATGCCTTGACCACTACTTAATTACCGCATGCATTTATTTATTTCCTTCTGTGAAATGATTTTAACGTCTTTTTATGCTGTATTTACTGAGCATTTTTGCTATTTGTGGTAAATACCGAATACTCGCAATAGTGAATTGACATTTTCAGTATCGCATGTGATACGTGGTCACATGACCGACATAACGCATGCAATAACCTTTAGTGAATTTTCCCCACTACGTTTAACTATGGCCCTGGTTCTGCATGCTGCTGCTTTGGGTCATCTTCACAAATTATTAACATAAGCCAGTACTAAACCTGAGCAAAGACTTTTCTTAATTTTTTATATATTTAACATAGACACTATGACAGTGCAAGGCCCTTTCTCTGTGTAAAGATAGGTAAAAATGACATCGTTCTTAGTTCTGCAGAGTGAGGGGCTCCAGAGTGTCTGTGTTGAGAGGGGAAAGTTGATTTCACAACTTGTGCTAGGTTTTGTTATTTCTGGATTGCGTTACAGAGTTTGGAGGCTTTAAAGGGACAAAACCTCTTATCCAGTGTCCAGGTGCACACAGCCTTTACAATCATAGACCTGGGCATTGTTCAGGGCTCCACCCAGGATACAGGAGGTCTCAGTCAAGGAGACAAGGGGACTTTATCCAGGAGTCAGGAAAGGTCAAGGTGCAGCCAGGAGTTTCAATTGAAAAGAGTGAGTGAGCTGAGAGAGCTGTAAAAGAGAGAGAGAGAGAGCTGTGCGTGGCACATAGTTGTACATGAACACGTGATGCTGTGTTATGGTCTGAGGAATCAGCCAGAAATCAAAACTTGAGGTGTAAGCAGCTGTGCTGCAAATATAACCCAGGAGACTTGGTATCATTTGAAACTGAGTTAAACTTTATTTCTGTTTTTAACAAAAGTGGGTTGTCAAGCTTTGAAACTACTTTTCCTGACTGCCATAGACTCACTGGAAAGATATAGACCATTGAGTGAATTCTCTAAACATCACAACACATTTCTAGGTATTCATTTAGGTAAAAATAAATTTTAATGTATGAGAAATTAGAATTATAATTCATAAATGCCCCCAATTGAATAACCTGTCTCAGTCCATACATTTTTGGAACTGAATACAATGACTGGAGGAAGGTTAAAAAGTCTCGATCACCCAGAGACATAAAACACAGAATTTGGTGCACATTATATTATTATATACTGTATGTAAAGTGACCTCTAGTTAAAATATGTTAAATGTATTGTAACTCCATTATTGTTGAAAAAAAATCTCCTTAGTGATCAATGTATATTTTGGGGCTTCTTTACACTTGCAGTTTGGGATGTTAAAAACATGCGACTGAGCTGTATTTTTACTGTCTCCCAACTGCTATCCCATAGCTGCAAAGGCAGCCAATGGGGGTGTACATATGCCTCTGTGATGCTTTGCTTTGTGACCAGAGCAGAAATGTAATATCCCCGTTGCTTACCGCCTGTTGAACATGACTGATTTAAGTGAATGGGGCTGCACTGCAACCACCCCAAAACCCCATAAGTTTTCAGAGCAGCAGCAGTCCTTGCCAAAAGTGTAAACTAGCCCTCAGCGAGTCCTTCCTTTTTCTACTCTGAATAAAAAATGGTTTACATAGTTACATAGTCACCTTGAAAAAAGATACAAGGCCATCTAATTCAACCCATAAAAAAGGCAAACAAACAGAGAACTTCCATATTCACAATTCTATCCCCACAGTTGATCCAGAGAAAGGCAAAAAATCCCAATAAATCATTATCCAATTTGCTGGGAGAAAAACATTCCTTCCTTCCTGATCCCCAGGATATTACTTGGATCAACTACCCCTGTTCAATTATGTCTTTAGAAGTATGTGTCTCTTGTAGAGGATGTATCACAAAAACTAAAATTTCAATTTCAGAGCATGCTTAAAATTTGACTTGTATCTTATTTTAGGCTTCTGGGAAAATCAATGACTCAGTCACATAAGCAGGAAACGCTGTTTCTGAAGGCATTCTGCAAGCCATCAGTGTACAAAATGCTTCCAGGTTGTCATATTGCATTGAAAACAACTGAGGGTGTAAATTGAAAAGGAAAGGAGTTTTTAATTGCATTAAATTACAATATGGCTTCTGTAGCAATTGTATATACTCTTGTATCTTTTATTTGCTATATTTTTTTTCAAAAAAGTTGAGCTACCTTTTAACTATTAGGTTTTTTTTTCTTGTCTCTTAGGTAGATTTTTCCTCATTTCTATTTCGGGAGACCCAACAGGAAGTGAACTCTGGGAATATCCTCAGGGTGGAGGAAAATTCACTGTTAGAAAGCTTTCTGGAACAGGTGTCTCTATTGAAAGATTTCCTCTCAATCCCAGTTTCAGTGATAAATGTAAATGTTGCATTTTCCATCACTTTATAATGCAATTGGGAGACAGGGTCAACATATAACAGGAAGTGCACGATCAGAATCTTCATGGCAAGCTCATCAAGTATAATTTTATGCAAAGCTGCAGATTAAAATTACATTAATATCTTTACATTTGTATCAGATTTTCATGACTGGGTTTACATCTACTTTAATTAATGGCAAAGGAACTTTTATGCTTGGCTCCTATACAGCTACAGATTTAGGGGTACTTAGGAGTTGTAGAAAAAAAAACTTGCTGAATTACAGAAATATCATATTGAACCAGTGGAGAGACCAACATCCTGGCATTCTCTGTTAGTTCTTGAGCTCAAGAAGCAGTGTGTAGGCAGAGGTCATTATGTTACCCCTTTAAAATAAATGTTCTTTTAAAATCCTTCTGGGAAAGAGTTCATTTCCTCCTGGCAGGATCATATATAAACTTGGGGTGAAGTCTAGGTGAGATGAGAGGCTGGCTGATGACAACAGCAGTGCCAAGGACGAGAGCCGTGATCTAAGAGAAAACCTTTATTGTTTGCAGCTCTGCTACTGGGCCCACAAAGGTACACTATCACTTAACTGAGAACTGATGATTGCCAATAAAAAAAATGTTGATTTAATGAACTGTTCAAATACAATTGAGCTGGACCAAGCCTATGGCTGCTTCTTGGGTCTGAAGTGGATCCTTAGTAACCTTTCTGCTGTGAAGTGGGGTGATACCCTGTTAAGTTTAGACTGTACATCTCATGAGGAACCCACATGGAGAAAGAAGATACCAGTGTACCCAACTGTGTGCACACCTGGTCGGACAAGGAGAAGTGGTGGATGGGGAAGTGAGAACCTGTCCTGGAACCATGTGCAAGACATTGGGACCAGCATAAGAGGTGTCCCCAGCTAGAGTTCTCAGCATTGTTGCCAAGAGTGACCAGGTCAATGGTGATTATGTGCATGGGTGCACCATGTCCTGGACACACTGTATGTGCAGGTGTGCTCGAGTAATGGTGTACTAGATGGCTATAGATTGAGAATATGGCTGGTGCTAGGCCTGACAGAGCCCTGATACAGGTTGGAGGAGTACATGTGGGTGGTGCAGTCACATTTTAGGGACCCACCTAAATACAGGTGTAGTTAGCTGGTCTGCCACAAATAGTATGGTAGTGGAGAATTAAGTGTTAGGTCCCCCTTTAGACAAAGTCTTCCTGTAGAGATTTAATGGGTGGAGTTGGTGCCCATTAATATGTCAGGATAGGAAGAGAGTAATCTAAAACGGAAGCTAACAATTGAGGTTGATACGCAGACGCCTACAAATCAAATATATTTTGAAAATTGCAGCGCAACACTAATATTATACAAAAGAGTGAACAGTGCTCCAAATAACTTCATACAGTGCCAAACCATATAAAAATCATTAACCATTCTCTAAATAATTGTTAGGGCTAATCCTCTATTATCTTCCACCACTGTGCAAGGAATTATCCACCAAAGTTATGTATCCAGTACTCGTGAACAGAAGAAGTTTGATCTCACCAGAAACATAAACTGCCAGAGATGCAGCACACTGCATTTAGAATGTATGCAAAGTTTCCTTTAGTTCACTCCAGATCTCAACCAGCACATTAAGACCATCCACTCCTCCACTATGGGCAGCAGTGCTGACCACTATGGAAAGCTCCCACTTCTTCCATTGCCTTCCTGCACTAGGAAGTTTTCTGTCCAGCCTTTTTATAGCATTCTATTTAGGGTTCTATTGAACTGTACTACCATCCCATCAGTTTGGGGGTGGTACTTTGAGATGTGTACTTAAGTACTTTTTGAAAACTGCCACAGCTCTTTGGTTACCTTTGACATTGAAGGGATTCATTGACCTGTTAAACATGTGGAACAGGTCTTGTGGGACCCAGGCTTATAAGCAAGGGTACTTACGGACTTTGAAAATGTGAATTGGGTGTATTAATTTGACATTCAGGACAATGTTTACAATATTCCTCAAATGATTTGAAAGTACTGCTCCCAAAATTTGTCATTTGCTCAATTGCTTGAAGGATAGTTTTGTACCTTAGATGAAACATGCATAGGCTGAAAGTATAAAATAAGGAAGCAGATGATCTAATGCTTCATTTTGTGGAGGAAGGTTACAAAAGGTAGACACTGCAAATGAAGTTAAAAAAGTGAAATGCTTGCCCAGGGAAAATCTGCTTCTGGGGAAAAAAACCTATGCAAGAATCACCAAATTAATTTTATTTCATTATTGTACTCAAATATAATGCCAAGTGCATACTATGAGATATATTATTTACAGACACTGGGATTTAATAAAGAAAGATAGAATTTTGGCCTCTAAACTTACAATTAGACCCAGCTTCATTTATCAAAAAGCCAAGAACCTGTGCCTAGAAACTGCTCCAACTAACCAAACAAATAAGCACACAATAAATAGGTTGATGTCTATTGCAATTGAGCATATAAAAGCTTTTGTGTGGTGTAACTTATGCATGGCTTGCAAGAACACAACAAACATGAAAATGATTAAAGAATTTTTATCCCCCCAAACACAGCAGAACTATAAAATTAAGGATTTTATAACATGCAATACTGAAAGGGTTATTTATCTATTCCTATCTATTCCAGTCTCTGTAATAAACTGTATGCATGGAGAGCTAAAGCGGTGCTCATGACATGTACTGGGGAACACTTCTGTAAAATTTTAAAGGGAAGTGACAAATGTTTACTCCCTAAGCTTTATAGGGGACACCATAGTAAAAGTTTGAAGAGTGTTCTTTTTGGGAGATAGAAACTGACACAAGATTGAAGAGGGGGCAGTCTTATCTGGAAGATGTCATGGACTGAAACCAACTGGAAACTTTAACTGGACACTAATGCCCCCACTGGGTTAAACTGTGTATTTGAGTTATTTTCTTTTCTGTTAAAAAACATTTTCTTATATTGTATACATTTATTATCTACATATTGTTGGATTTATTTATATACTTTTTCATATTTAATTTTATTATAATCACTTTTTACTAAAAAGAAATAAAAGTATGTTAGTGTAGTTTAAAGTTTTTAGATACCATACTGTAACATTGGTTTCAACCAAAAAGCAGACATTTAAATATCTATTGCAGCCATAAGAATATTTTAATTCCAGCATGATGAAGGTTAAGGGCCAGAAGGAAAAATGTGGAAAAAGAATGCTCTGAAAGCCTTTTGCACTCCTTAACAAAGATTAGCATCCCTATGGAAACGTGTTAAAAGTGGCGCCAAAATTCAGTGTGATGTTACAAGCAGACAGCTTTTTCCTTCTTGTGTCTTTGATTCAGTGGAACCATACACCTGTTATTGTGCCACAGGATGGGACCTATACCAGTAAAGACAGGCTACAACTGCTTGTTGGTAAGGTGAAAAAAAAATCATACATCTGGGTCCTTGTGGGCTTCCCAGTATCATTATTATTATTATTATACAGTATTTATAAAGCGCCAATAGTTCGCTCAGCGCTGTACATTACAAAGGGGGACAGAACATGTGACAGAACAATACCAATACAATGTGATACACGAGGGGTTCGAGGGCCCTGCTCTTTCGAGCTTACAATCTAGGAGGGAGGGGATGGTGGCACAGGAGGAGATAGCTGTGGGGGATGGAGTGATAGGAAGAGTGGAGGAGGTCGGCAAGTTAGCAGGGGGTGGGGTAGGCTTCCCTGAAGAGATGGGTTTTCAGGGTGCGCCTAAAGGAGAGGAGAGTAGGTGATAATCTGATGGGTTGGGGCAGGGAGTTCCAGAGGATGGGTGACACCCTGGAGAAGTCCTGGAGGCGGGCATGGGAGGAGGAGACCAGGGAACTAGAGAGAAGGAGGTCTTGTGAGGAGCGGAGTGTGCGTGCTGGGCGGTACTTGGATATTAGGTCAGTGATGTAGTTCGGGGCAATATGGTGGACAGCTTTGTACGTCAGCGTTAGGATTTTGAATTTGATCCGTTGCGCAATCGGAAGCCAGTGGAGGGATTGGCAGAGGGGGGTGGCGGAGACAGAGCGGTTGGAAAGGTGAATGAGTCTGGCAGCCGTATTCAGGATGGACTGAAGCAGGGATAGCCAGCGGCGAGGCAGGCCAGTGAGGAGGGAGTTGCAGTAGTCGAGTCGTGATATGATGAGAGAGTGGATGAGCTGTTTAGTGGTTTCTGGGGTTAGGAACGTGCGGATTTTGGCGATGTTGCGGAGGTGGAGGCGGCACGAGTTTGTTAAAGATTGGACTTGGGGCTGGAAGGATAGGTTGGAGTCCAGAATGACACCCAGTACTCTGGCCTGCAGGGTGGGTTTGATGGTGGCGTTGTTGGATGTGACGGAGAAATCAATGGGGGATGGTGTCCGGGCTGGGGGGAAGACAAGAAATTCGGTTTTGGAGAGGTTCAATTTAAGGAAGTGGAGCGACATCCAGTCTGATATGTCGCTCAGTAGGTGTGTGATTCGGGCTGAGACCAAGGGGGTGAGGTGGGGGGTTGAGAGATAGATTTGTGTGTCGTCGGCATAGAGGTCTTAGTTGAAGCCGTGAGAGTGTATGAGTTGGCCAAGGGAGGAGGTATAGATGGAGAAGAGAAGGGGCCCAAGGACAGAGCCTTGAGGGACCCCAACAGAGAGGGGGAGTGAGGGGGAGGTGGTAGTATTATAGGTAACGCTGAAGGAGCGTTGTGACAGGTAGGATGAGAGCCAGGAGAGAGCAGAATCTCTGAGGCCGAGGGAGTGTAGTTTTTTGAGGAGGAGGGGGTGGTTGACTGTGTCGAAGGCCACAGAGAGGTCAAGGAGTAGGAGCACTGAATAGTGGCCATTAGCTTTGGCGGTTAGCAGGTCGTTGGAGAGTTTGAGTAAGGCAGTTTCGGTGGAGTGTAGGGGACGGAAGCCGGACTGTAGGGGATCGAGGAGGTTGATGTCGTTGAGGTGAGAGCATAGGCGGGTGTAGACTAGGCGCTCGAGGAGTTTAGATGTAAATGGGAGCAGGGAGATGGGTCTGAGTTTGTTCGGGTCATTGGGGTCCAGGGAGGGCTTTTTAAGTATGGGGGTGATGTGTGCATGTTTCAGAGGGGAGGGGAAAGTGCCTGAGGAGAGAGAGAGATTGAAAATGTGGGTGAGGGAGCGTAGGATGGAGGAGGAGGAAGGTCGTAGGAGTTGTGAGGGGATAGGGTCGAGGGGGCAGGTGGTGAGGCGGGCATCAGAGAGGATCTTGGAGACTTCCTCGATGGTAGTAAGGTCAAAGGTGCGGAGTGTGGGGGGAGCTTCAGTATGAGGAATGTAGGGTGGGGTGGAAGAGGAGGTCAGAGCAGTGGTGGGGCCGTGGGAGAGGGGTGATGAGGGGGTAGCTGAGTGAGGGTGAAGGGGGTTGGAGAGAGTTTGAGCAGCGACGAAGTCCCTGCGGGTTATGTCGAGGGGGAGGGGGGATAAGGGGGTAGTTGTGTGAGAGGGGACGGTTTGAGAGGGTGTGTGAGTTGCGGCAATGTCCTTGCGAATTGTGTCAATCTTGTTTTTGAAGTGATTGGCAATCTCAAGGGCAGTGAGTGAAGTGCTGGGTGGAGGTGGGGGTGGCGAGAGTAGAGAGTTGAAGGTAGAGAAGAGTCGGCGAGGATTGGAGGAGAGGGCCTTGATGAGGGTCAAGAAGTAGGCCTGTTTGGCAGCATGGAGGGAGGAGGTGTAGGTGTGGAAGGCAGATTTGTAGCGGGTGAAGGCTTGTTGGGATTTGGTTTTGCGCCATAGTCGCTCCAGGGAACGACTTTGTCGTTTGAGGGTTTTGGTGTGATCAGTCTGCCAGGGCTGGAGCGGTCGGGGTCTGATGTTGCATGTGGTTAAAGGCGCTAGTGAGTCAAGGGCTGTTGAGAGCGCATTGTTGTAGGCGGTCAAAGCCAAGTCAGGGCAGGACAGGGGGAGGATGCGGTCGTGGAGTTGATCAGCTGCAGAGTGGAGGGAGGCAGGGTTAAGGTTGCGGAGGTTACGGCTGGTAGTAGTATCATACTGCCAAATGAACACATACTGTACCAGCAGTAAATGTAGGCATGTCTAGGATTTCTCTTCTAAGTTTATACTCCTTGACACCTTGAGATTGTTGTAGAGGTGAAGACCTCAGCCTCCATGCCACCACCAACCTCTCTAACAGGGCCTGCATCTTCTGCTGTAGAAACATGTTCACTTGCTGCTGTCCCTTTTAGTAGGCTTGGTGGGCTTCAGTCAGCTGCTTCAGCTGTTATGTGGTTAAACACAATTAACCTCTTTTAGTACCTGGTAACTCTGCTGTTGGTTATCATATGCCAATATAAGTTGTTTTACAGTTATTTCCTGTCTGTCAATTTAACTGCTTCACTACCACTTCATGTTGTTAAATGGTGAAGCGAGGGGCTGTTTTTTACCCGGTGCTGTTTATAAGCACCATCATTTGGCCAGGCTTTTGTTTATGTATGTAAACCTAGCTATCATCTGTCACTATGTACAGAGCTGATTAATGAGGCTCTGTGCCTTCAGCTTGATGTTATTGGTCATAGAGACCAATCACAGTGATCACATGATGTAAACAGGGTGTGTGTATGTCCATGAGCCCTCTTTGGCCTCTTACAACAGGGGAGGGGGGATCTGCAGGAACTAATGAACAAATGAACCATTCAGTACTTCCTAAACATTGCAGCAGCAAGTAAAGTTGTTAACCCTTTTACCCCCCTCCTCTCCTGTACATTTGAGTTCCATACTGTCTCTCTATATCACATACGGTATATATTAACCCTTCACCTCATTTATCCTGCACATCTAAACATTAACCCTTTTACCCCCATACTTCCACTGTATGTGGCCTGTACATTAACCCCTCACCATTTCCTCCCTATGGATATGACCTGTATGTTTAATGTATCTAATGCACCATTACCAAACTCCATGCTTTAAAAGAGAAGTGTGGGGTATTCTTTTTTGCCCAATCATTCTTACCTAGGTGGATGCGGCCTGTACATTAACCCCTCACCATTTCCTCCCTATGGATATGACCTGTATGTTTAATGTATCTAATGCACCATTACCAAACTCCATGCTTTAAAAGAGAAGTGTGGGGTATTCTTTTTGCCCAATCATACTTACCTAGGTGGATGTGGTACCTAGGCCCACTGTCAGCTGAAAACGGGTCACAGGAGTGCAGAACGAACTGAGCTTTGGCTGTACTTCTCATTTAATCCCTTCAATATCAGTATGTTTCATCATTTCCAAAAAGTGTGCAAAAAATGACAAAATTTTCAAAAATGTGTATTTTGTGGGTGTTTGCACTGTCCTAGTATTTTTTTTTTTTTAATTATTTTTATTCAGATTTTCAATTTTTTTTTTCACAATATAACAAAAGGAACACAATATACAGGATCCCGATACATAGGATCCAGGCAGAAGACAAAAACAACAAATGAATAGCAGATCAACAGAATAACTAAATGGAATGTTCCCTGCAAGACAAATAAGCAGAGAAAAGCTTGTCATTCACAAGTGAGACACGTCATATTCATACCTATATGGGAGAGAGTCAAGTTCAGGACTGGAGACCTTGACTCCGTCCCAAAGTGGCACATATCGGTTCATATTAACAGAAAGGAGACTGCACATGGGTAGGAGTACATTTACATTAAGCAGATTCCCAAGCATGAGAACAAAAATACTGAATAAGAGTCCCTGAGGGATAGGGTCTTGAGCTATCGACTATTACTTCATTTGCCCTACAGGTATAGGAGAAAGTCCCCCAGGATGGGGGGGATAATTTCCCATAATAATAGATGTAGGGTCAGAGACCTTCAAGCGGCCCAGGGTATTAGCCAGATTCGATTTAGCATACTAGCCGGTGTATTGAAATGTAGCCATAAGTTGATTTATTTCCCGTTGGAAGAACATATGTTCGATAAAGGCCCTCCAACATGTGAAAAAAAACGCTTGGTGGGGCCAAAATTTTGGATCACGGTATCCAATTTTTCCAGGTATAAAAGTGATTTCAGATCTTTCTTGACAGAGGACAGGGTGGGGGTGTGAGGAGATATCCAGGCACTCAGTAACTCTCTCGGAGCAGACAGAAGACACAGATAGACCCAGGGGGGTAAAGGTTTGGGCCGGTCTGTGCTATGTAGGGCAGTAGGTATGAGAGTTGGGGCACTAAAGAGACATAGTAGAGGGTCATGCGGGATACGTATACGAGTGATGCCATAAATGTAGTTAAGAATGGTGATCCAGTAGGTTTGAATAGGTGAATAAAGCCAGAATCTGTGGAAAAGGGTGGGCCTATGGGCTTCACACCAAGAACATACTGTTAGAGTCAGGGATGATCCGTTCATCAATGCTGGAATCAGTTTGAATTGAGTTTCCTTCAATTTTTCATTAATAATGATGTTATGGATCACGTTATAACCCCCCAAAAGCCTGGAGAGGTCATCAAACTCCAGGATGTCCTTGGACCAGCCTTGGAATAGTGAGTCAACGAGGGTAGGTGGCAATCTAAAAGCTGTGAGTATAGCGAGGATATAGAGTAGTGATTACTTTTGATTGCACTATCTATCAGTGGATGGGCGAGAGCCGCCCTCCCTCCCTGCAACTGTGACCGTAGAAAATTGTATAACTGCATGTAGTAAAACGGGTGATGCAGGGGAACTTGGAATCGTTGGGATATTTCTGTAAAAGGATGAACAGTACCTGATCTAGAGTTCCAGAGAGAGGAAACAACAGTCACCCATGTGGCGAAGGCCTCGTGGGCCATACCAGGAGGAAACTGAGGATTGCCAAGGATTGGAAAATGGTTAGAGATAGTAGAGGAGATGCCCATCAGCTTGCAGGTTTCTCACCATGCTATCACCATATCACAAACGAGAGAGTTATGTTTCAATCTGGGGGGTAGCATTTTGAGAGGAGTTTGTAGGACTGCCGATAAATTAAGGGGGTAAATCAGGGCTGACTCAAACGTGTATTTGGAGTTCATTGATTTATGAGACAACCAGTCTAGTCCCTGGCGAAGAAGGCAGACCAGATTATACAGTATAAGCGGATATTGGGTAGGCCCATTTCGCCGTCACACTTCGGCAGATAAAGCTTGCAGAGTGCAATCCTGGATCGTTTAGAGCACCACAGAAAAGTTTGGAATGATTTATGCAGAGATTGGATATCTTTATGCTTAAGCAATAAAGGCAAGGTTTGCAGTGGGTATAAAAGTCTCACAAATGATACCATTCTAAAGAGATGCACCTGCTGAAAAGTGAAAGGGGAAGAGTAGACCATTTATCCAATTCCCGATTAATCTTCTCAAAAATGGGGAGAAAGTTGAGCCGATAGAGAGATGATAGATCCTTTCCCATCTGGATACCCAAATAGGTGATATGATGGGAGGCTATCTGAAGCGGGAAGGACGTGATCCGTGACCTGGAATAATATGGGGTAAGCGGAAGAATTTCACTTTTGGTGAAGTTTATGCGTAGGCCAGAACAGAGCTGGAATGTGGTGAATAGATCCTAAATAACAGGGAGATCAGTGGACACTGCAGAGGAAATGATGAGAATGTTGTTCGCAAATAAAGCAGCTTTCATGACTACACTGCCAATTGTAATGCCGGAAAGAAGGGGGTGAGAATTGAACAGTCTGGAAATAGGTTCAATAGCCAGGTTGAACAGGAGAGGGGAAAAGGAGCAGCCCTGGCTCGTTACCTTTTTTAGATGAATAGGTTCCGGTGAGGAATACATGGAAAGAAATAAATGCATGACTGGGCCTTGAAAACCAAATTTCCTGAAGACTAAGAAGAGATTAATATTATCAAAAGCTTTTTCCGCATCAAGAGAAAAAATGGTCTCCACATTAATGAGCGAGATAGGGTGGTACGAGCCAGGGAGAGTGGGGTCTTTGCCCTTTTTGGCCAGTAACTTTATAAATCCTGTGGAGCATGTAGGGAGGTAAGGGCCACCCTGCCATATATTGTTGTATACTTGCAACAGGGTATGGTGAAAATATTCACGGGATAATTTATAATATTCAGATGAGTAACCATCTGGGCCACGGGCTTTATTGTTAGATAGATTAGTAATGGTCGCCAAGAGCTCTTCCGAAGATATAAATGCGTTCAGCGCATCCAGTTGTGATTGGGAAAGATGTGGTAAATTAATAGATTGTAGAAGCGATTCCGCTTTTTCCATATCACCCTGTTCCTCAGAGTACAGCTGGTGGTAGAAATTAGTCAGAGATGATATTTCGCACGATGAGGTTGTCAGATTTCCTTGAGGGTCCTTAAGCCCAATAATATGAGTAGGAGCATATGGGCCTCGACAAAGGTTAGCCAGGAGTTTTCTGGCCTTGTTGCTGTATTTATGGAATTGTGGGGAGCGATAAGATGTTTTAATGCGTTCCCTTTTTTCTACCCAAAACTCAAAATTTCTCTTAGCTTCCTGCCATTTCTGTTACATTGCCGTGGATCTATTTTGGTCAAGTTCTAATTGGGCTTTACGAAGGGATGTGCTGGCCAAGCAAAACTGGTCCAAGGAGTACCGTTTATACTGGAAACATAAGATATAATTTTACCCCGTAGGACTGCCTTAGCCGTTTACCAAAACAAAATGGGATCAGTAGCACGTTCTGCGTTTTTGAGGGCATAGTTATTCGAAGCAGTGAGTAACATATGATGAAAGTCTTCGTTGTCCGCGAGGTAGGAGGGGAATCTCCAAGGAGGTGGATTACCGCTAGGATCGTCAAGCTTGACCACAACCGGGATGTGGTCCGAGATGGCTATTTCAAATATCTCTGAGTTTCTCACCATAAGTAAAAGGGATGAAGAGCAGAATACATAGTCAAGCGGCACATGGTGTCGTGTGGAGGCGAGTAGTAGGTGAATTCCATATCTGTCGGGTGAGAAAGACGCCATACGTCCGCCATGTGTAGATGGGAGACAGTGTCCGCTAAGTGTGAGGAGGTGTGGGTGCAACTGGATATCACTTTGGGTCCTGAGGATCGTTAATTTCTGTCCTCAATAGGATGCATTAGACTATTAAAGTCTCCTCCCATCAAATGGAGGCGTTCAGGAAAGCGTAGGGCCCATAGAGTAAGATCCTGGAAAAATGGAATACCTTGGGAGTTTACAGCATAGATATTAGTAATTGCTGTCTTTAGATGCTATAGATAGATGTGCAGTGAGCTTATTGCCCCTCTTGGCCTCTATCTATCGAGCGAACAGTCTAGGACAGATGTTTATGGAAGAGGATGGCCACTCCCGCCCTGCGACTTGTGGCCGTTGAACCAATAACCTCCCCTAATCAGAGTTTCTTGAGACGATGAAGATCAGATTCTAAAAGGTGTGTCTCTTGTAGAAGGGCAATGTCTGCTTTCAAGCATTTTAAGTGACATAGGATTTTCATCCATTTGTCTGGAAAGCTTAGACCCTTGATGTTCCAGGAGATGACCCGCATAACTCCGTGGGGATCAAGTGTGTGATATATCAAAGCAGTGCTCTCCATTAAAAGGATGAAAGACAAAAAGGGGTGTGCTCACCTGAGATAAAAAAAAAAAAAGAAACCCTACTAAGGGCTAAAGGCCTGGTTCCTGCCTCTAGGCAGATAACATATATAGTACACTAACCAGCTGTTAAATAGAGACAATATCACAATGGTTGAATGAATATATGAACAGAGACAAAACAAATCGAAATGAAAAACAAAAACCTAGGAAACCCAGAAATGTCTAAGGACTTCACCGTTTTTCATGTGTGGTACACTCCACAATCCTGCTGAATGTCTAGTTTCTAAACTCCTGCATGATAAAGGACGCACATAAGTGATCCATATAGAGCGCCAGAGGGAATGCCAAATTGGATGTGGAAGGAGCACTTCGGCTTAGGATAAAGAAGCTGGCCACCCCAGGCTAAAGCTGGGAGCGTGGGTTCAGGGAGGACATTAACTCAATTTGAAACCAATGCAACAGGATATGAGAACAGATCTGGCCGCATTGGAAACTGAATAGGGTGCTCAGGCCCAGAACATACATGAAAACCATAGGGATGTACTTTCCCTGAGAAATGCATACAACATGACGTGTACATTAGAAAAAAGGAAAGAGGAGAACAACATCAACAGAATGTACTTTAGTCCACAGTAGTAGCCGGAGTCAGGATCCCGCCGGGGTCCCTGGGACGATCGTGGAGCGGAGTGCTCCAAAAAGCGGTCCATCCGGTCCCCTAGGGTGAGGGGTGGTAAAACCGCCTGGGTGACTGGTGATCTGGTGCAGTAGGGTGGCGGGGCAGAGGGTGGCGGGGCCAGGAGCAGCGACAGATCACTCCATCCTCACACGGTGCCAGAACCGGAAGTGGCTTGGTATTATTATTTAACAGAATGTAAGAGAAACAGGTGAGCCATTTCCTCTAACAGCCATCTGCTGTCAGATGAAAGTGACTGCTTTTTATAGTGATTGTCACTGCGAGAAACATGCAATGTCTGAAAAAATTGGTCTTTTCTCTATCTGGCTCAAAAAATTATAAATGAATTTTGGTATATTATTGTGACGGAATAATTATCAGACAGAGGATCAGAACACTGAGAACTGATAAATGGCCTGGCAATTAAGGAATAATGCAGGTTGGTACTCAAGTGGTTAAGATACTGCCCACAATTGAGCACCAAATTGTAAGGGGGCAAGCGTAACTGATAATGGCAATGGTTAAACATGCACGAGACAGAGACACCAAAGAATGGTCTAAGCATGTTTTACAATTTTTTCAGCAAGTGTACAGCAAGTCTGTAGTATAAAACAAACAAAACATCTGCTCATCCAAGCTACTAACTAAATTACTAAGATTCTTACTAACAGCTTTTCTTGTAATGGGTTCCCCAAAATAGACAGGCAGCACATATAACGTTTTAGTCTTTTGTTAGTAGTCAGTATTTTCATCCAGCAGCAAACTCTCACATCAGTGAGACTGCAAGAGGAATAATCTGAGAATCTGTCACATACAGTATATAAAGATATGTAAAAAGCTGAGACAAACAACAACAGCTTAGGTCTGGCTAGCAGGTAAAATGTGCGTCTAAGAATGGAGACTTTTCTCATCCAAACCTCTCCATACCTCTATATTATGTCACGGAAGTGAGTACACCCCTCACATTTTTGTAAATATTTTATTATATCTTTTCATGTGACAACACTGAAGAAATGACACTTTGCTACAATGTAAAGTAGTGAGTGTCCAGCTTGTATAACAGTGTAAATTTGCTGTCCCCTCAAAATAACTCAACACACAGCCATTAATGTCAAAACCGCTGGCAAAAAAAGTGAGTACACCCCTCAGTGAAAATGTCCAAATTGGGCCCAAAGTGTCAATATTTTGTGTGGCCACCATTATTTTCCAGCACTGCCTTAACCCTCTTGGGCATGGAGTTCACCAGAGCTTCACAGGTTGCCACTGGAGTTCTCTTCCACTCCTCCATGACGACATCACAAAGCTGGCGGATGTTAGAGACCTTGCGCTCCTCCACCTTCCATTTGAGGATGACCCACAGATGCTCAATAGGGTTTAGGTCTGGAGACATGCTTGGCCAGTCCATCCCCTTTACCCTCAGCTTCTTTAACAAGGCAGTGGTCATCTTGGAAGTGTGTTTCAGGTTGTTATCATGTTGGAATACTGCCCTGCGGCCCAGTCTCCAAAGGGGGGGATCATGCTCTGCCACAGTATGTCACAGTACATGTTGGCATTTATGGTTCCCTCAATGAACTGTAGCTCCCCAATTCCGGCAGCACTCATGCAGCCCCAGACCATGACACTCCCACCACCATGACACTCCCACACACTTGTCTTTGTACTCCTCACCTGGTTGCCGCCACACACGCTTGACACCATCTGAACCAAATAAGTTTATCTTGGTCTCATCAGACCACAGGACATGATTCCATATATCCATGTCCTTAGTGTGCTTGTCTTCAGCAAACTGTGGGCTTTTTTGTGCATCATCAGACCAATTTGATGCAGTGTGTGGCGTATGGTCTGAGCACTGACAGGCTGACCCACCCCTTCAACCTCTGCAGCAATGCTGGCAGCACTCATACATGTATTTCCCAAAGACAACCTCTGGATTTGATGCTGAGCACGTGCAATCAACTTCTTTGGTCAACCTTGGCGAGGCCTGTTCTGAGTGGAACCTGTTCTCTTAAACTGCTGTATGGTCTTGGCCACCGTGCTGCAGCTCAGTTTCAGGGTCTTGGCAATCTTCTTATAGCCTTGGCCAACTTTATGTAGAGCAACAATTCTTTTTTTTCAGATCCTCAGAGATTTTTTTGCCATGAGGTGCCATGTTGAACTTCCATTGACCATTATGAGAAAATGAGAGTGATAACACCAAATTTAAAACATCTGCTCCACATTCACACCTGAGACCTTGTATAACAAATGAGTCACATGATACCGGTGAGGGAAAATGGCTAATTGAGCCCAATATGGACATTTTCACTTAGGGGTGTACTCACTTTTGTTGACAGCAGTTTAGACATTAATGGTTGTGTGTTGAGTTATTTTGAGGGGACAGCAAATTTACACTGTTACACAAGCTGTACACTCACTACTTTACATTGTAGGAAAGTATAATTTCTTCAGTGTTGTCACATGAAAAGATATAACAAAATATTTATAAAAATGTGAGCAGTCTACTCACTTCTGTGAGATACTGTACATATTGTGACATTATGAAAGGGGAGGTGATTGATGGATGTTATGTGTTACCTCGCATGCGTTCATATCTAGGAGACTAAGGTGGAGTCCAGTCCAGAACCAACCCTGCCAAAGTGGCATGGAAAACCCGGACTGGACTCCACCTTAGTCTCCTAGATATGAACGAGATGATTTTGCTGTCCACTGATGACCACCAGCAAGTGGCATAAATAAAGCAGGACTGGAACAAGAAGTTGCTCTTGGCCTGGGACTCAGGGAGTCATACCTGAGAGAGCTGTGGATGAAAAAGTTTGCTTTGTACAAGAAAGGAAAAGGTTTACACACCCTTTTGCTCTACTGATGACAGGGAGAAGCCCTACACCTGTGAGATAGGAATCTCTTCTGTTTTGTCAGTGCCTGGATGGCAATAATTTATTTTCTGTTTTGTTTTTAATGCATGCAGCCTTTTACTTTTGAGTTTTTATGTATTTTTTGTCTTGTTTTCCTCTGCAAACAATGTGCATGGTGTTGAATCAACAGGGACAGACACTGCCAGTGTAGTGAACTTGGTTTAATGAGAATGGCGACCCTGTTACAATTTGTCTAAATAGTTGTCCAGGGCTGGGACTCCTTCGTTCAAGCCTTTGCGTTTCTGGGTTTCAGCCACCACTTGTGATGAGCGAGTGTTGGCCTCGAAGGGGTCTCCAGGAAGGATCTGCCAGTGGTCAAACATGCACTGAGGGAAGGCCTGACCACCTGTGTTAGACCTGAGATCAGCAGTGAAGCCGAATGATTAGTTGACGGGAAGGTAGTCTTTCACAACAAACATAGGGGTTCCGGCCACTTGGGACTCCTCAAAGATGTGTCCATGCTTCCTGTTCAGCATATCATAGATGCCACCTACAACTTGCTCTGGACAATGGATCTCCACCAAGTAGATGGGCTCCATTAGCCTGGGCTGGGCAGAGAGGGCAGCAGCATAAAGGACTCTTCTTGCTGTGGGGATGATCTGTCCACCTCCACGATGAATGGCATTAGCATGCAGGGTGACATCATGAATTTTGAACCTGACGCCTCGCATGTTCTCTTCACAAAGAACTCCCTCTTTGGTGGCCCACTGGAAGCCAGCAATGACGCTGTCCTTGATCTCATTGAGGTACTGGACACCTTTGGTAACATCAACCAGGATGTTGGTTCCTGTTCCATCAGGTCCAAAGTACCAGATCTTCCTGGCCTCAGTCACATCCCATTCGTACTTCTCTTCCAAGTAACAGGCACGTGTCTTCAACTCCTGTCGGGAACTGACATCTCCTTTGTCGATATCTTCAGCCAGGCCATCGGGGAACGGGCGGGCTTTGGCGTACAGATGGTTGTGCTTGTTTGGGCACTTGGACGGACTCTTTGCTTACAGTCTCGTGGTATGATATGACAGGGTCAGATTTCTTGATGGGAATACAGGCATGGTCCTCTTCCAGATCTTTAAGACAGATTTCCAGATGAAGCTCACCAGCTCCAGCAATGATGTGTTCTCCAGACTCTTCAATTATACACTGCACCATAGGATCAGACTTGGCCAGATGTTTGAGACCTTCAACCAGTTTTGGGAGGTCAGCTGGGTTTTTCGCCTCTACAGCCAAACGGACGACAGGGCTAGCACTGAACTTCATGACACGCAGGTTGTGGGCATGTTCAAAGGTGGTGATGGTTCCAGTCTTCACCAAGAAGTGGTCAACGCTGACAAGACTGACTATGTTACCGTAAGGGACATCCTCAATGGACTCAACATAACGACCCATCATCAGCATGGTCCTCTGAATAGGTTTCAGGTAGAGATCCTCCTTCTTGCCTGGTGTGTAGTTAGGACCCATAATACGCACTTTCTGTCCTGTAGATACAATCCCGGAGAAGACACGGCCAAAGGCATAGAAACACCACTTCAGATGTAGGCACCATCTTGTATATATACATCATCAGGGGTCCTTTAGGATCGCAGTTTTTCACACCCATGGCAGCCTCATCATTGGGTGGTCCCTCGTACAGGAGCTCACAGCGGTATCTCTGTGCAGGAACTGGTGATGGCAGATGGATTGTGATCATCTGAAGCAGGGCATCTCCAGAGGGCAACCAGCATCTCATTACAGCCTTCAGAAGTTGCTTTCCTTCCTTGTCTCTATCCTCTGTGTCCAGCTTGATATCCAGCTTCTCAATCAGTTTGGCAGCTTCATCTTTCTTGAAGTTCATGATGGCATCAAATATCTTGAAGATAGGATCCAGAATAAGTTGGCTGAAGGTTCGGGGTAACTTCTTTCCTGCAGGAGAGCTTGCAGATTTGCTGAATTTACCAGAAGCTGGATCAAAATACTTGTCTCCCCAAAGCTTCTTCATCATGTCTTCTACTTTCTTTGCGCACTCTGCTGGTGGAAGCTCTGCCTTCTCTCCTTTGGCAGCAAATTTGGAAACGTACATCTCAGCAAACTGTTTCAGGGTGAAGGCCCAGCCATAGAGACCAGAACTGAAACCAACTGTGCCAACTACTTGGTCGATCATAATGTTCCCCATAGGTCCAGTTTCTCCCTCTCCGTAGGTAGAGATGATAACGTTGACATTTTTCACTATCCTCTGGAAGGTCAAGTACAATTCTTCAGGATCCAGTTGAAGTTCCAGCAGAGCCCGGTCCATTTTATTCGTCATGAGAACTGGCTTGATCCTTTCTGCAATGGCCTGCCACAAGACTGTCTCTGTATGCACACACCTGACACAGTCAACAACTACAAGAACACCGTCTGTGACACGGAGGGCAGCAGTGACCTCAGAGGAGAAGTCTACATGTCTGGGGGAGTCAAAAAGGTTAACAAGGAAACCAGAACCATCCTTGCACTGTTTGATGAAAGCCAAGTCGTTGTCCGTGAGCTCATAGAACATGGAAATTGTCGTGGATTTGATGGTGATACAACGTTCTTGCTCATCTTTATGAGTGTCTGCGAAGCGAGTTTCACCAGCTCTGGCAGAGGCAATGATCTCGGCTTTACATACCAAGGAATCTGTCAAGGTGGATTTACCATGGTCGACTTGAACAATCACAGACATGTTTCTGATGTTGGACTTTTTGTCCATGCTCGCTCGGAACTGGTCTACGGTGAAGTTCACCATGGTGGCGGATGTCTCCGGATTTTCCTGGCACAATGGAGCTGGGAGACGCCTCACTGATGGATGGCTCAGGGAAAAAAGGTATGCAACCTTTTAATTAAACTGGCTACAAGTCAGATTTTTAAGAAAGATTTGCCGTCTGAACTACCTTTTTCCGAAGGAAGGTGATCCCCCACCTGAGCTAACCCCCACATATGATGGATTTGGTGGGCAACTTCCTGAGCAAGTGGAAAGATTGAGGCGATAAGAGCCTTGCTGCAGGCCATTGCAACCCAGCAGGAAACCAACCGCCATTTCTCAGAGGCCACTCTAGCACAGCAGGAGGCAAATTGTCAGTTTGCGGAGGCCCATCAGGCAGACCGAGAGCTCCTTATGAGGTGACCCAACACCTGGTGGAATTAAAGAAGGAGTCCGTAGGTACACTGCCAAAGGAACAGAGAATAGTGCGGGCCAGCTATTATCTGCAAAAGATGATGCCTGCAGGTGATGTGGAAGCCTACCTCACAACTTTTGGGAGAGTTGCTGTTCGGGAAGGATGGCAAAAAGAGCAATGGGTGGGACTGCTTGCACCATTTCTGACAGGTGAACCCCAAAAGGCCTATTAAGACCTGGAACCAGATGCTGCCCAGGATTATGAGAAGCTTAAGGCTGAAGTTCTTGCACGCCTGGGTGCTGCCATTGCGGTCCAGGCTCAACGGGTGCATCAGTGGTCGTAAAGCACTGACAAGCCACCCCTCTCACAGATGTTTGACTTAATACATCTCACCAGGAAGTGGCTCCAGCCAGAGACATTATCAGCCCCTCAGGTTGTGGAGTGTGTGGTTATGGACCGGTATCTATGTGGGCTCCCTGCCACTTTGAGGAAATGGGTCGGCCATGGAGACCCTAAGACTGCAAACCAGCTGGTGGACCTGGTGGAGAGATATACGGCCGCTGAGGACTTGTTCCACTCATCTGTGCCCCACCTCAATGTCGCTAGGGGTGAAAAAACACCCAGAGATTCTGGTAAGACTGTTTCAGGGTTCAAGGGCTCAGGGAAAAATTACAGGACTGTTGCTTCAGACAATGAGACTGTGGGCTCAAGACCTGGAGACTTTATTAGAGGTCTAGGTGCAGAACCTATAAAGTGTTATCATTGCCATGCATTAGGTCATATTGCTGCGAACTGTCCCCTAAATGATGAACCGATGCAAAGTGATAATGCCTATTTAGAAAAACGCATGTCTCTTTTTGCACAGGTGGTATGTACTGCAGCATGTCAGGAACGCATGGAAAAGCAAATGTGTGTGATTTCAATTGATGAAAAGCCAGTAACTGCTCTGCTAGACTCTGGTAGTGCTGTGACCTTAGTCAAAGGTGATTTTGTAAACCCTGCAAGGTTGCACCCTAGCACTGTTTTGGTTATTTGTATAAATGGTGATACACATGATTACCAGACTGCTATGGTTGAGATTGATACTCCCTGGGGCTCTGTGACACATTCAGTGGGAGTGGTACCCTCATTACTTCATGAAGCCAAAGTGGGAACAGATTTTCCACATTTCTGGAGATTGTGGGAAAAGAGGAGTCAGGAGGACTGAGCTCCCCCTGCTGGGGAAACACATGAACTCACTCCTGACCCTTTTGACTGCAAAGTTGAAGGGGAAACTGTTGGTGTGTTTAAGAAAGGGGTAGATCCTTGCCCTTTCTCTGTAATGGCTGGGGAGCAAGAGGAGCTGGATTCAAACCCAGAGGTTTAGGATAATGAACAAGAGATTATCTCTGGCTCTAATGAGAGTGGACAGAATGTGGTGCGTGACATAGAGGTCAGAAAAAGAGGATTTTTGTATGGAACAACTGAAAGCCCAAGAAAACATTAAAATGTTTGATGGGGAACCAGTTGAAACTGATGTAGGGGTGTCTTTTCCCTACATGGCTCTTAAAAATAGCTTGCTGTATCAACTGGTAAAGCAAGGGGAGGAGGTGGTGGAGAAGCTAGTGGTCCCCAAACCCTATTGCTGGATGGTACTACATTTAGCCCATAGTCATATAATGGGTGGACACCTGGGAAAACTAAGGATAGAATAACCCAGAGATTCTTTTGGCCGGGTTTACACGGAGATGCCAAAGAGTATTGTGAGTCATGCTTAAAGTGTCAGTATTCTGCACCTTCGCCCCATTTTCACAGTCCACTGGTACCTTTACTGATAATTGAAGTGCCTTTTGAAAGAGTGGCAATGGATCTAGTGGGACCAATAATAAAGTCTGCCTGAGGCCATCAGCACATACTGGTTATACTGGACTATGCCACACGGTATCCTGAAGCCATTCCCTTGCGTAATACCTCTGCTAAGACTATTGCCAGAGAGCTTGTTCAGGTATTTGGTTGTGTGAGTATTCCAAAAGAGGTATTAATGGATCTGGGCACGTCATTTATGTCCAGAGTCACAAAAGAATTGTGTAAGTTGTTCAAAATCTCCGTACCTCAGTCTACCACCCCCAAATCGATGGTCTTGTGGAGAGATTTAACAAGACGCTCAAGAATATGTTAAAAAAAAGTGGTGGACAAAGATGGGAGAAATTGGGATTTTCTGTTACCGTACCTCATGTCTGCTATACGAGAGGTACCTCAGGCTTCTACAAGGTACTCACCTTTTGAACTACTGTACAGTAGACATCCTAGGGGGTTGCTAGATGTCACAAAAGAAATGTGGGAGGGATAGAGAAGCATCATTAAGCATCGATGCAGGATAGAATCGCAGCTGTCATGCTGCTTGTACAGGAACATATAGAGCAAGCCCAGGAGGCCCAGAAAAGGTTTTATAACCGGGGTGCCAGGATCCATACCTTCAACCCTGGGGATAGAGCGCTGGTGTTAGTTCCCACAGTGGAGAGTAAATTCCTCGCAAAGTGGCAAGGTTCCTTCGAAATTATGGAAATAGTAGGTAAAGTAAACTATAAAGTGAACCAGCCAGCGAAAAGGAAACCTGAGCAAATATATCATGTTAATCTCTTAAAACCTTGGAACGACAGAGAGACTTTACTGGCAGTACCAAGCCCCCAAAAGGACATGGTCCTCATGACACCTCAGGTACCTATAACTGAAACCTTGTCACTGGCCCAACAGAATGACATTAAGGAGTTTGTGAGAAAGAATGGAGTCTTTTTCTCTCACCTACCCGGACTGATCACAATAATACAGCATGACATAGTTACACAGCCGGGTGTCTGTGTAAATGTAAAGCCATAAAGATTACCAGAGGCCAGAATACCTCAGGTGGATGAGCTCCTAGACAGGTTGGGAATGGCCCGATACATAACTACCTTAGATCTGACTAAGGGCTATTGACAGATACCTCTAATGGAATCTGCAAAAGAAATTCAGCATTCTCTACCCCTGAGGGGTTCTTCCAATATAAGCGGATGTCGTTTGGTTTGCATGGTGCTCCTGCCCCATTCCAGAGAATGATGGACAGAACATTAAGACCGCAGCTGCCTATTTGGATGATGTAGTCATCAACAGCCCAGATTGGAAGTCTCATTCGCCCTAGGTGCAATCGGTAGTAAATTCGCTTAGGAAAGCAGGTCTTACCTCCAACCCCAAAAAGTGTGCCATAGGCATGGAGGAGGCCAAACACCTTGGCTACATTATTGGTCAAGGATCATTAAAGCTGAGGCAATTCAAAAGTGGCATCCAACCTATAAATAGAAAGCAAGTCTGGGCATTTTTTGGGATCACAGGCTACTATAGTGGTTTTATACCTAATTTTGCTACCATTGCAGCCCCACTGATAGATTTGACTAAAGGGGGTTGGTTATGATTGAGTGAAATCCTGAAGCTGAGACAGCATTTTAACTGTTGAAACAAGGTCTCTGTGCCCAACCTGTGCTCTTGACCCCAGATTTCACAAAAGACTTTGTGGCACAGACGGATGCCTCTGATGTGGGACTTGGTGCTGTACTGTCCCAAATCAGAGATGGGTAGGAGCACCCCGTGGCCTTCCTGAGCAGAAAGCTTAATAAACATGAGAAAAACTATGCAATTGTTGAGAAGGAATGTCTGGCTACCAAATAGGCCCTGGAGTCCCTGAAATATTACCAGCTGGGGAGACAATTCATATTGGTTACTGATCATGCTCCTCTAAGGTGGATGTGCGATAACAAGGAGAAAATTGTTGAGTGACAAGGTGGTTTCTTGCACTGCAAGCATTTAAATTCACAGCGGAGCATAGAGTGGGGAAGTTCAGGATAATATAGATGCCCTTTCCCGTGTCCATTGCTTGGCTGGCACAGCTGCTCAGCCGCAGTGGCTTGGGCAGAGAATTGGCAGGTCTGCCACTGGCACCCTTTGCTTTTCACAGATGAGAGCAGGGTCACCCTGAACATATGTGACAGACGTAAAAGGGTCTGGAGAAGCTGTGGAGAACATTATGCTGCCTGTAACATCGTTCAGCATGACCATTTTGGTAGTGGGTCGGTGATGGTCTGAGGAGGCATATCCATGGAGGGATGCACAGACATATACAGGCTAGACAATGGCACTCTGACTACCATTAGGTATTGGGATGAAAACCCATTGTCAGACCTTATGCCGGTGCAGTGGGTCCTGGATTCCTCCTGGTGCACTACAATGTCTGGCTTCATGTGGCGAGAGTATGCAGGCAGTTCTTGGAGGATGAAGGAATTGATACTATTGAATGGCCCCCACGCTTGCCTGACCTAAATCCAATAAAACACCTTTTTACGATATCATGTTTCGGTCCATCCAACATTGCCAGGTTGCATCTCAGACTGTCCAGGAGCTCAGTGATGCCCTAGTCCAGATCTGGGGGGAAATACCCCAGGACATTGTCTGTTGTCTCATTAGGAGCATGCCTCGACATTGGCATGCATGCATACTAGCACGTAGGGGTCCATACAAACTACTGAGTACCATTTTGTTGCTGTAAAATGGACTAACCTGCTGCATAATTTTTACACATTGATTTTCGGGGTGTCTTTGAATTCAGACCTCTGTAGGTTGAAAATGTTCATTTCCATCAACCAATAGGGTATCCTTACATTCCGAACACGTTGCCCAGTCCATATCAGTATAGATATCCAGCAAGATATTTTTCCCCATTGAGATCTGATGGGTTTTCAAAGTGTTCTTGTTTTTTGAGCAGTGTGTGTGTGTGTATATATATATATATATATATATATTTATAAATAAAATTGGGATTACTCAACAGACAGCTGTCTGTAGCTATACTGCACTCCCCATATTATTGGTTTTACTTTAATATATACAGCGTGATAAATCTGTAGTTAGTATTGCTGCTCTACTGTGCAGCAATGCTGAATTTAGTTTATATTGAAGGCACTTTTTTTCATATAAATTGTATATTTTATCTCTTCAGCTTTTTCCATACGTTCCTCCATTCCCGATCAAATTTTCCTAGTGTGTACATCTTCATGACTCTGTTAGGGAAATAAGATTGTGGCTTCTTAGGACTAGGTATAAATATGAATGACAACATATAATTTTATCTCTTCTCCTCGCCGACTCTTCTCCACTTTCAACTCCCTACTCTCCCCCCTCCCCCGCCTCCACTCAGTACCTCACTCACCGCCCACGAGATTGCCAATCATTTCCAAAACAAGATTGACGCAATCCGTAAGGACATTGTCAATTCACAATCTACCTCTCCACCAAGCCTCCCTCCATCACCCCCTCAACTCTCCCCTCCTCTGACCTCACAACTGCACTGCCCCCCACCACACCTAATGTTCCGCACACTATAACCTCCCCAACACTCTGCTCCTTCAGCCCTGCTACCACTGAGGAGGTCACTAAGGTCTTCACTGAAGCCCGCCTCACCACTTGCCCCCTGGACCCTATCCCCTCACAACTCCTCCAGTCACCCCCCTCCTCCATCATTCGCTCCCTCACCCACTTCTTCAATCTCTCCCTCTCTACTGGTGCATTCCCCTCCCCCCTAAAGCATGCACACCTCACCCCCATACTCAAAAAACCCTCCCTGGACCCCACTGACCTGAACAACCTTAGACCCATCTCCCTGCTGCCACTCACTTCCAAGCTCCTTGAGCGCTTAGGCTACAATCGCCTAAGCGCCCACCTCACTGACAACAACCTCCTTGATCCACTACAGTCTGGCTTCCGTCCCCTACGCTCCACCAAAACCTCCCTACTTAAAATCACTAATGACCTGCTAACCGCTAAAGCTAATGGCCACTACTCTGTCCTCCTACTCCTCGACCTCTCCGCGGCCTTCGACACAGTCGACCACCCCCTCCTCCTTACTAAACTACACTCCTTTGGCATCAGGGACTCTGCTCTCTCCTGGTTCTCCTCTTACCTATCCCAACGTTCCTTCAGCGTTACCTATAACGCTGCCACCTCCCCCTCTCTCCTCCTCTCTGTTGGAGTCCCCCAAGGCTCTGTCCTCAGACCCCTTCTCTTCTCCATCTACACCTCCTCCCTTGGCAAACTGATACACTCCCACGGCTTCAACTATCACCTCTAAACCGATGACACACAAATTTACCTCTCCACCCCTCACGCCCTCACTCTCCCACCGCATCGCCCACCTCCTAAACGACATATCAGACTGGATTTCGCTCCATTTCCTCAAGCTAAACCTTTCCAAAACTGAGCTCCTAGTTTTCCCCCCAGCCCGCGCCCCCCTCATCCTCTCCATCACAACTAGCAACGCCACCATCTATCCCATCCCACACGCCAAAGTCCTGGGTGTCACCCTGGACTCAAACCTTTCCTTCCAACCTCATGTCCAATCACTATCAAATTCATGCAGGCTCCACCTCCGCAACATCTCCAAGATACGTATGTTCCTCACCCCAGCCACCACTAAACAACTCGTACACTCCCTTAGTATCTCACGCCTGGACTACTGCAACTCCATTCTCACTCGCCTACCCAAACACATGCTATCCCCGCTCCAGACTATCCTGAACTCAGCGGCTAGACTCATCCACCTCACCAACCGCTACACTTCTGCCACCCCCCTCTGCCAATCCCTTCACTGGCTCCCGATTGCCAAACGCATTAAATTCAAATTACTATCTCTGACATAGAAAGCCATTCATAATGCTGCCCCAAACTACCTCACTGACCTGATACCCAAATACCACCTACCCGTGCCCTTCGCTCCTCAGAAGACCTCCTACTCTCTAGCTCCCTGGTCTCCACCTCCCACGCCCGACTGCAGGACTTCTCCAGGACTTCCCCCATCCTCTGGAACTCCCTACCCCAATCCATCAGACTGTCACCTACCCTCCTCACCTTCAGGCGCACCCTGAAAACCCATCTCTTCAGGGAAGCCTACCCCACCCTCACCTAACAGCCATTCTCCTCCACTCCTCCTACCACTCCATCCCCCACAGCCACTTCCTCCTGTACCCCTACCCCCTCCCTCCTAGATTGTAAGCTCGAAAGAGCAGGTCCCTCGAACCCCTCGTGTATTGTATTGTTACTGTATTGTCTCATGTACTGTCCCCCCACTCTAATGTACAGCACTGAGCAAACCCTTTGGAGCTATATAAACACTGTATAATAATAATAATAATCTCAAAACATTTACATTTCTGTAAATGTTATCAATAAACATTTGAATAGAAAATTTGTTTTATTTGCATTTGCCCTTTAAAAGTCACAGAAATTGAAAGTAGGTCAACTGTTTTATGTGAGCTTCACCCAATTTTTTTTAGAGGCATAAGGTTATTTCTGGAGATTCACAATAATTAATGACTTTATTACTGCTTTAAAAATATTTTCAATAATACTATCTTTCCTCTCTCAATAACATAGGTTAAACTATTTAATCTCTTGCAGGGTAGCAATGTAAATGATGTCAACAGAGTGCATTCAATCTATGGCTATCTCTCTGTAAAATCAATAGTAATTAAAAATGAGAGTAAAGGTCTTTAATCACACAGTGTTCTTGTGTGATGTACATGCTAAACTGCTTGAAGTCCAAAAAGCTTAAGGACTAGCGTACATTAACTTCAAACTTAGAAGTAACTCAGATGGAGGTAAACAGTGCATTTGAGTTAAGAAAAATAAAGATTTGGAGCAAGGGATCACTTTATCTAGGTAGGGATCCTTTGTATGAATCTGATATGGGCAAATTCCATTCAGCAGTTCTACAGAGAACAGGGATCATGGCCCAACTCATATCTTGGATTAGTTTAAAGATATATAAAGGAAAGCACCAAACAAAAGTATGCAAAGTCCAGTGACTTTCAGTTAAAATCCAAAGTTTTCAGGGGTTCCAAAGGCCTGCTTTTTCATAGCTAAAAGAGATTACATAGAGGAATTCATATGTGTTAAGGTACCTTGTCATAGCTAAGAAGCTTGCATGAACCAGGGTAGCTAAACAGTATGCTTCCTGAACTTTCAATTCCAATTAGGGTCACTCATGGCAGACATGGCAGAAGAGATTTCAGACTAAAATCTATTACCTAACTTAGCAAAAATATAGGACAATGCCAATGACCCATGATCACAAAGGTGCAAAGATGTCATCTGAAATCTCAATCTGTATTGAAAAAGGCGATGGGAAACCACTTTTCAAGAAAGCCACATGAATAGATAGAGTAGAATTAATATAGCACCAGAAGATAGTTCTCTAAGGTCATAAGGCACCCAATGTACTAGTGAGAAAAAGCTAAGGATCTAGCTGGTGTGAATGTCGTGACTAGACTACAACCTTTTGCATGTTGTGGGGGTTAGTTCAGATGGGGATCACGTTCCCTGGGGAAAAGGCAGTCCAGACAGCAGGTCTTTCCTAAAAAGTCTGGCTTGTAGCCAGGTTTATTAAAAAGGTTGCATGGAAAACAAACAAAACAAAACAGAAAATAAATCTTTGCCATCCAGGCACTAACTAAACAGAAGAGTTTCCTGTCTTACAGGTGAAGGGCTTCTCCCAGTCACCAACAAAACAAACGTTCAAACCTTTTTCTTTCTCTTATTTTGTCAAAGCAATCTCCACATCCACAACTATCTCATGACATGCGAAATTACATTGCTTCCTATGGTGCCTGTTCACATGTCTGGTGTACTGGCAGTGCGGATACAGTGAGGTATGAAAAAGAGTCATGTCCGATTTTTGAGCAGTGCGGTATGGTTCAGGTGCGGATTACAGGCTATTGACTTTTATGGGAACCGTTTCTAAACCGCATATGTGTGAACAGGATAATCCTGAGAGCTAATCCTGTCCTGAACTTGATGGAAACTTGATATGAAGCTGAACAACTACTGTATCAATTAGCTGTGAAACCTGATCTTCAGTCCGCACCGCACATGTGTGAATCACCGCACATGTGTGAGTCCCAGGCCAAGAGCAACCTCTTGCTCTAGTCCTGCTTTATTTATACCAGCTGCTGCTGATCATCAGTGTAACGCAATATTCCGTAAGGAACCAACACTGCCAAGTTGGCACGGAAAACCTGGACCAGATTCCACATTAATTTACTAGATAAGAACGCATGCGAGGTGACACATAGCATCCGACAATCACCTCACCTTTCCCAGTGTCACAATGTCTAGTCAGTGATGTTGCCATTTTAGAAAAGAAAGTCTGAAGTTCTACAACAAAGACATAATTTAGAATGCGTGGAATTTGAGTCAAGATAAACTAGACATAGTGAAGAATCAAATGGAGAGTTTAAACATCAACATCTTAGAAAACTCAAACCGACCAGTTTAGTATACATTCAGTGAGAAGACTATACATTCTACTATTCTAGTCATGAAACACAAAGAAGAAATAGCATGGTTTTCATAGTCATTAAAGATATTACAAGACTGTCATTGAATATAATTCTATGAGTGATCAACCAATGACAGGTTAGATTTCAGACACATCACCGTTATAATTATGCCCCAACATATGGTGCAGATAAATAAGATAAACAATTTTATGATAAAGCTCAGACTGAGAATAACAAAGTTAACACCTCGCTCACACCATTCCTGCAAAAAAACTGATGGAAACTGACGAGCAGATTTCACTTGCAGAGACATTAGTTTACATCAGTTTTCATGCACGCTGCAATGAGTTTTATACACGCTGCAGATTCCTGCACAGAAAAAATGTGAACATGATACTAGTTGTGATGTGATCAGGGCACATAGAGGACAATTGTTTTTCTTGTGTCCTTGCAGAATGCATGCAGAAACACTGATGTCTTTGCACCATGGTGTGAACGAGCCCTAAATATTCATGGCTAAAAAAAATAGAAATAAACAAATAAATCAGGAAAACAACAGTTAATGGGAGGAAGGGATGAAGAAGTTATTTAGAGCTGATTTTTTAAAAACTTGTCAGGTTGCTTTAACAGCTTCCTGTCTGGTCCATGGAAATACATATGCCTATGTTCTCCCACATTAGCCACTCTACATGCTCTCTAGAGCGATCTGAAGCACAATCTGGTACCGAAGTATCCCTCGGACACATCAGATCACAGATCAGGGTACAAGGCCTATTTAATTGTATCATGTGATTGCTGTGAACAATCACAGCAATCATAGATGTAAACAAAGGCTGACTGCCTCTAACAGTGATTGGCACTGTTCAATGTGTAAAAAAAAAAATGAAAAAAATATCACCCCTTTCCCTACCTTGAGCAGTACAATGTCACTATAGACTGATGAGACTATGGGGTTGATTTACCAAAACTGGAGAGTGCAAAACCTGAAGCAGCTATGCACAGAAACCAATTGGTTTTCAGGTTTTATTGTCAAAGCTTAATTCAACAAGCTGAAGTTAGAAGCTGATTGGCTACCATGCACAGCGGCACCAGATTTTGCACTCTCCAGTTTTAATAAATCAACTCCTATATGCTAGTGCAGCAGCCAGTGCCTCTAATCAATAGACAGCTGACATTGCACTGCTCTGGTGACAGTTTGTAAGAAAAACATACAAAAAAAGTACTTTATACTACTTTATGTACTGTATTGCTATTGTGGTGACCATGTACAATGGCTGGCTGCTCTTTTATCACTGTATGTCAGTGCCAACAGCCATTGTCTCTGATCACCACTAGAGCAGCATAATGCCAACAGACCGGCCAGTCACATCACCAGACCAGTGTCCCCAATCAGCACCGTACCAGCCCCAGTGCCCCAAATCACCACCACACCAGTTCCAGTGTCACCATAAGGCCTTGTTCACATGGGGTATATGCATCTGTTCCCCATGTGAACCCCATGTTTACCCACACAAAGATGCACAGGTGTTCTGTGCCTCCTTGTAAGGGTAGTCCTATTCAAATCAGTGCTCCCAATATCATATCTGTGCAGTCACTGTATCCCCATTGACTTGAAAAGGACTACCAGCACAGGATGCATGGAACACCTGTGCATCCCCTTTGGGTAAACACGGCCATCACATAGAGCACTGATGCATGTGTCCCATGTAAACGAGGCCTAAGGACTTGTTCATTTGTGTGGTGCTCTCTGAAGAGCAATTTGTGATTACTCTTCAATGAGCATTCGACAGGTGGTGAGGAGGTGTTGTATCACTTCTTCACCACCTACTTTAACCCTTTGGACCACACACAAGTGCCCCCATTCACTTGAATAGGTAATAATCAGCGGGCATACAGAGGATTTAATGCCTGCCATGGCTGTGAAACAAAGCATCACAGCCACGGCATATGTACACTCTTGGCCACTGCCTCTGAAGCTAAAGGGGGTAGCAGTTGGGGGGGGCAGTACCACCATGGTTCAACCGTGAGGTTTTAATGCCCCCAACCTCATGTGTGAATCAGCCATAATATTGCAGCCAGTCACAGTGTCTGCATGTTGCCTGTAATGACCCTGGCCTATTTATTGACTATGTTATTGCCTGCTGCCTGGACCAATCCTTTGCCTGTTTGCTGACCATGTCACTGCCTGCCACCTGAACTGACCTTTCTGCACGTCTGACTGATGAGGTTGTTATGAGACACTGGGTCTAGCCATCCCCTGCAGACAAGTGCACTCCTGCACCACATTAATTTTTTTTTCTTCCTAACTTCAGCCTCCTGTACTTCCTGGCCCGAAACTTGGCATTCCTGGGGACAACCATGCACCAGTAGGCTATGCTTGCTTGGCTTATAGGAATGGTGACTGCTTTAAGTTATGCTACACTAAGCTATATTTCCTTACCACTCAGGTAGAGATGACCATTACAATACATTGTTTTCTATAAGATGTTGGTTGATTTTTGTAATATACAAGATATAATGTCCGGTACATACTCAATCCAAACATTGAAAAAATACTCACACATGTAGTATTGTATTTTGGTCCTCTCTATGTGATTAGGATGTGAAAAAGTCTCATATGTGTGTTATCCCCATATGTGGGAGGAGAAGCAGAATGTGCTTTGTGGTGCAATTCTACATATGCCTATGCTGCGAGTTAAAATATCTTATTAATTGGCAACTTTGTTTAAGAAAGGGGCCATTTTGGATGTATTTGTGCTGCCCTGGCATGTTAGGGCCTCAAGAAATTAGATAGGCAGTCAGTATATCAGGCCTGTTCAATTTTCAAATATATATGCCATAGTTTGTATACTCTATAACTTTCACAAGGACTAAACAATATACACCTATTTGTTTTGTTTGGGTAATTAAATGCCACCAAAAGAAAGCTCTATCTGTCTAAAAAATAATAGGAAACTAATCTGGGCACAGTGCTGGATGACTGAGTATTTCTCATTGAAAGTATGATAGCTGAAAACTGAAAAATGTCCTGGACTGGAAGAGAGTGAAACAGTCTAGACTTGAAGTGATTGAAGAGCTCACCCCTTTGACTTGCAGATGAATGAAATAGAGTAGATTAAAAAGTAACAATGCTACTCTGTACCTCTGTATTTCACATCCAGAATAGCATTTACACAGCCACTCACAGCCTTTATTTCAAGAACTGAGAATTGCCAATAAGTTGGAAGGAAGCATGTGGGTACAGATTGCAGTAGCAGTGGAGAAAGGACTGGACATGCTACACACATCCGGTGAACTTTGATTACATTTTTGGAAATGTGTAGCATGCCCCATGTCCCCAGCTAGTAAAGTAATATTGAAAAAGAACACCAAAACTATCAACATTCCAAAATACCTGGAATACATAGAAATTATCTTTAAAGTAAATGTCAAGAACAGATTTTAGATGTTAAGAATAACTGATAGAAAACCTGTTACAAAGAGCTCAGATTAGACTGACCCTGTCAGCTTGGGCTCACATTACCCAATAGATCACTTGCAGAAGCAGCACTCAGTCTTATACAATCTCTAACTAGAAATCAACTCAGTTTATGCAGGTTTTCCTTTCATCAACTCTGGAAGCTGTACAATAAATGAAAGGTGTGTATGTGCTGCTGTGGAGGAGGTATTTTGGAAAGAGTAGAGGAGAGAAGCGGGGAAGGAGCCAGCCCAGCGTAAGGTCTGAAGGCAGCCACCAATCCACAAGATTACAGGAGAGGACTGAGTGAATAATCCAGCACCCTTTGGGCCAGATAAGGGGTGAAGGCAGTTAGGTGGCAAACCCAACTAGCTCCTCATCTGGGGCTGCTTTGCTATAATGGCAGCTTCTGGGTCCCCTTGCTCAGGGATTCCCTCAGACAGTTGGGTGAAGATTAGGATTCATCTGGGGTCTGAGGAGGTACACCAGAAGGGCTGAAGAGTTCTTCAGTGGAGAGACTTTCATTCTCTTTATCCATATCTGTACATAGTTGCTGAGGATTTTGTCCTCAAGTTTTTACAGTTCCTTGGGCATCCCATACACCCCTCAACCCCATCCAAGTTCAATACCCCTTAATAAGACTACAAAAAAAGCTCAAGGACTGTTTACTGTCTTCAGTGTGCAAGAAATTGTGTGTTGCCTGGCTGTACAGGACTATAGGTTGACCCGTAACTCAGTGACCTCTAAGCGGGTAGTGCTACACCATGTTAGCCTGTTGCCACTGGAACAGGTTTCCCCATAAGGGATTTACCATCACCTCCAGGTCTGATGACAACTCTAAAATGTTTAATTTCCCATCACTTTTTGACTCAGGAACAGTGATTCCCAGGACAGATAGAAAGAATAGGTCTCCTCAATGGGGACACAACAATAAAAAAATGTACAGGGGTTTTAATCAAGTCTTATTCCATTCAAAACTAACAAGAAACATTTTGGCTACAGAAAAATGCTAACTGTTTACTTCTAAAATTGAAATCTGTATTACTGAGAAATGTTTTAAAATACTACTTGTTCAGAAAATGCAGTAATTTGGCAATGGTCATAATTAGTATATAAATCCCTTGAGACTCTTCATATCAGAAACATTTCTTAAACCTTAGGGTCGAATATAAATCTGGTGATAGCACAGAGAAACCTAATTTCTTCTATACTCTCAATTGCAGGGGCATAAAAGTATGTCATGTATAACAAATGAAACTATAAAGAATCAGACTGTGACTATCATTCATAGGAGATTCAGTATGAGCTTATGTGCTTTAATTTTTTTTTTTATTAAAGTGTATTTCACAGAGTTGCTCATCTTAAATATTCTATCATGCCCCAGCTTCATAATATTCCGCTGCACATTATTTGACCTTTATAAATGATTCTAGAGCAGTTTGTGTGCTTTATCAGCAAATGTTTTATGGCTTAAATGTGTGTGTGTGTTGCATTAGCTGTGCACATAGAAGCAATGTTCTAGCATTGTTATTATGATCACAAGAATTATTTTGTATTGTATACAAAGAGCATACATATAAAACTACATTGAAATATCCTGTTATAGAACCAGTGAACATGAATTATTGGGCTCCATTCACAAAAGCAGATCGCATGCGGTATTTAGGTGTTTTCCCAAATACCGCATGCAATCCTGAAAATGTCAATTCACTATTGCTTTGTGTGGTATTTACTGCACGAAGCAAAAGTACTTGGTAAATACCAAATAAAACAGTTAAAGTGAATTCACAATAATAAATAAATAAATGCATGTGGTAATTAAGTAATGGTCCAAGCATGTAACAGTTAAGGAGTCGGCAGCCTTAACAACCAGTAAACAACATGGTTGTTAAGGAGCGGTCAACCGCCATGTCCTTAACATCCGATGAGTCGTCAGCGGTCAGCAGGGTTCTCCACTGACAGCTGGATGCAAACAAAACAATTGCTGGCAGTTAAAAAATTATGGAAAAAACAGCGCTGGGGTTCCCCCCCATATCCACACCAGGCCTTTCAGGTCTGGTATGGATTTTAAGAAGAACCCCATGCCAAAATACAAAATAAATGGCATGGGTCTGCCCCCAAATCCATACCAGACCCTTAGGTCAGGCCACATGCCCTCAACATGTGCTCCCCCCTTCACATTGTGGAATAACCTCAGTCATTAGCTTAACACCTAGGAGCTAAGATTTTCCTCCTAGAAAATGTTGTTGGTGTACATAAAAGCAAGTTGCTGGTTTGGTGACAAGCCAGATAATATAGATTCTGATAATGCTGTTCAAATTCCAATACGCCAATACAGGCAGAGGCATACTTCCTAGACCCAGCCTGTGCAGACAGTATGGCCACCTCCTAAAGCAGAATCCACAGGCAGCTTAATTCTTCAATATTAGATGCAAAAGTTGAAGCTAGCGTGGTTTTATTTCAGATATGTGTAATGCAGAGGATGTTTATTCAGTCTTTGCAAGTGTAATAAGACAATAACATTATTAAGCCAAAGACAAAACAAGGGAACATACCAAATATAACAAACAAGACAAAAAGGGGACAGACTAAAACATTTAATGTGATAATGGCTTAATGTAGCTTAATGTGTAATAAACTGCCTAAATCTCAATCAATTGACTTGAAACTTTGCAAAGCCAAGTTCTCAACATCCCAAACATGTCCTAGAAGTTTCATAAATTTTGTCCTGCCACAAAGAAAATGAGGGACATTAAGCTTGTTTTTTGGGGAGCTAAATGTGGCTTAACGTACAAAAAAGAGCTTAGATGTTAACCAATTTCTCCCAGACTTCACAAAAACTCTCTATCTATGGCAACATATTATGAAAATTTCAGATCATTTGGTAAATCATACCAAAAGTTATTCACGTTAAAGTGATACTACAGGCTTGGTTTTTTTTGCATAAAAATAACAAACGTGTGTACTTACCTCCTCTGTTGCAGTTGGATTTGCACAGAGCAGCCTGGATCCTCCTCTTCTCGGGTCCCTCTTCTGTGCTCCTGGCCCCTCCCTCCTTTTCAGTGCCCCCACGGCAAGCAGCTTGCTATGGGGGCACCCGAGCTGTGTCACAGCTCCATGTGTCCATTCAGACACAGAGCCCCGCTTAAACCCCACCCCTTCTCTCCTCTGATTGACCTCTGATTGGCTAGCTGACTTTGATTGACAGCAGTGGGAGCCCATGACACCATTGCTTTGTCTCACCCACTCAGGAAGGAGAATCTAGGAAGGCTGAGAAAGTCATGGTGATCGCTGGAGAGAGAAGGAGCTAAGGTAAGTGTTAGGGGGGCTGCTGCACACAGAAGGCTTTTTATCTTAATGCATAGAATGTATTAAGATAAAAAACCTTCTGCCTTTACAACCACTTTAAGCTATATTTTTCAATGCTAAAACATTTAATGCAAACGGCTTAATGTAAAAAGAGCTTAACGTACCATAATGTGGCTAAAGCTCAATCAATTGACTTGAAATGTTGCACAGCCCAAGTTCTCAACTTCCCAAACATGTCCTAGACGTTTCATAGATTTTGAGTGACATTAAGTTTGTGTAGCCCCTACCACCTTCTGTAGTGGCCGTAGCATGGGACAACCAATGGGGGAATATTATGAGTGTGTGTTTGTGGCTCACCAGCCAGTCACTGGGGTTTTCTCGGCTTGTGGTGCTAGCTTGGGAAGTGCATACTTCCAAGTTCCAAATACCAGTCAATATTGGCACAAAACCTTCAGGCTTCTGCTAGAAAGATGAATATGAAGAGGAACTTCATCTTTCAGCATGACAACGACCAAAAGCATACATCCAAATCAACAAAGGAATGGCTTCACCAGAAAAAGATTAAGGTTTTAGAATGGCCCGGCCAGAGCCCAGACCTGAATCTGATTGAAAATCTGTGGGGTAATCTGAAGAGGGCTGTGCACAGGAGATGCCTTCGCAATCTGACATATTTGAGGAGTTTTCGCAAAGAAAAGTGGGCAAATATTGCAAAGCCAAGATGTGCCATGCATGTAGACTCATATACAAAAAGACTGAGTGCTGTAATAACATGAAAAGGTGCTTCAACAAAGTATTAGTTTGAGGGTGTGCACACTTATGCAAACATATTATTTTAGTTTTTAATTTTTACTTCCCTCCACCGAAAAGATTTCAATATGTTTTTCAACTGAGTTGTACAGTTTATAGGTCACATTAAAGGTGAAAGTTTTTCTGAAATAATTTTTCTTTGTCTCATTTTCTTACATCACAGAATCCTGACTTTTTTATCAGTGGTAAGTCGACTTTTTATATCCACTGGTTATATTCATGAGAATTGCTATGTGCTCAGTCTTAGTACAGTCTAACTCCAGGCCAAAATCTATGAAACTTCTAGGACATGTTTGGGAAGTTGAGAACGTGGGCTATGCAAAGTTTCAAGTCAATTGATTGAGGTTTAGGCACATTATGGTACGTTAAGCTCTTTTTACATTAAGCTGTTCACATTAAATGTTTTAGCTTTGTAAAATATAGCTTAATGTGAATAACTTTTGGTGTGATTTGCCAAATGATCTGAAATTTTCTGAATATGTTGCCATTGTTAGAGTCTTCTTTTGTGTGAGGTTTGGGGGAAATTGGTAAACATCTAAGCTCTTTTTTTGTACATTAAGCCACATTACGCTCCCCAAAAAACAAGCCTAATGTCCCCCATTTTCTTTGTGGAAAGCCAAAATCTATGAAACTTCTAGGACATGTTTGGGATGTTGAGAACTTGGCTTTGCAAAGTTTCAAGTCAATTGATTGAGATTTAGGAACATTATGGTACGTTAAGCTCTTTTTAGGGACAGACTAAAACATTTATTGTGAAAATGGCCATTTCACATTAAATGTTTTAGTCTGTCCTGACAAAAAGACATACTGCTGTGGCAGCACCCTCCTCCTAGTATTGTTGGATGACACTATATTAATACAATTCTCCTGTATATTTGAAAAAACCTAAAATATACACAACTGCAAACTTTATAAACTGTGAGTGTAACCAATAAAAAAGCTGCAGTAATATAAACACACTTTTGTTTTGGAAAAATGTTGTTATGAAATAATATAGAAATATTATGAACCATTCAGATGGCTATGGAATGCATTATATTTTAGAATATGTTGTTTTAAATAGACTCATTCAAAAACAGAATAACTTCCTTCTTTACTTTACTTTCTTTTTTGCATGTTCAGTAGAGATGAGCGAATCGAAGTATCCGAAGTGGAATTCGAGTCGAATATCGGAAAAATTTCGATTCGTGCCGAATCCGAAAAATAGCCTAATTCGGACGCGCGAATCGAAATTTTTCAGAAAATGGTGGCTGACATGTGCGGCGACGGAGCGGGGATGCCTGGGAAGGCGCGCAGACAAGGCGCGCTGACCCATAATGCATTCCTCAACGACATGTGATCGCATCAGCCAATCAGCAGCCAGCCAGCCAGCACTGTGTAATGGTCGAGCTATAAATAGCGGCCATTTTGGAATTCTTCATTTGCCTGCAGTCATTGAACAGAGGCAGACCGCTCTGTACTAGGGACAGGGACAGAGTTAGGGCCACAGAAACGATACTTGGGGACAGAGAAAAGTTACTTAGGGACAGAGAACCATTACTCAGGGACACAGACTTGTTAATGAGGGCCACAGAATCGTTATTTAGGGACAAAGAAACGCTAGTTAGGGCCACAGAATTCATACTCAGGGACAGACAGAATTGTTACTCAGTGCCAGAGAATTGTTACTTAGGGCCACAGAAACGTTATTAGGGCCACAGAATTTTTACTCAGGGACAGACAGAATTGTTACTGAGTGCCAGAGAATTGTTACTCAGGGACAGACAGAATTGTTACTGAGTGCCAGAGAATTGTTACTTAGGGCCACAGAAACTTTACTTAGGGCCACAGAATTTTTACTCAGGGACAGACAGAATTGTTACTGAGTGCCAGAGAATTGTTACTTAGGGCCACAGAAACTTTACTTAGGGCCACAGAATTTTTACTCAGGGACAGACAGAATTGTTACTGAGTGCCAGAGAATTGTTACTCAGGGACAGACAGAATTGTTACTGAGTGCCAGAGAATTGTTACTCAGGGCCACAGAAACTTTACTTAGGGCCACAGAATTGTTACTCAGGGACAGACAGAATTGTTACTGAGTGCCAGAGAATTGTTACTTAGGGCCACAGAAACTTTACTTAGGGCCACAGAATTGTTACTCGCACAGACACAGAATTGTTACTCGCACAGACACAGAATTGTTACTGAAGGCCACAGAACTGTTACTTAGGGCCACAGAATTGTTACTCGCACAGACACAGAATTGTTACTCGCACAGACACAGAACTGTTACTGAGGGCCACAGAACTGTTACTTAGGGCCACAGAATTGTTACTCGCACAGACACAGAATTGTTACTCAGGGCCACAGAACTGTTACTTAGGGACAAAGAAACGCTAGTTAGGGCCACAGAATTCATACTCAGGGACAGACAGAATTGTTACTCAGGGACAGACAGAATTGTTACTGAGTGCCAGAGAATTGTTACTCAGGGACAGACAGAATTGTTACTGAGTGCCAGAGAATTGTTACTCAGGGACAGACAGAATTGTTACTGAGTGCCAGAGAATTGTTACTCAGGGACAGACAGAATTGTTACTGAGTGCCAGAGAATTGTTACTTAGGGCCACAGAAACTTTACTTAGGGCCACAGAATTGTTACTCGCACAGACACAGAATTGTTACTCGCACAGACACAGAATTGTTACTGAAGGCCACAGAACTGTTACTTAGGGCCACAGAATTGTTACTCGCACAGACACAGAATTGTTACTCGCACAGACACAGAACTGTTACTGAGGGCCACAGAACTGTTACTTAGGGCCACAGAATTGTTACTCGCACAGACACAGAATTGTTACTCAGGGCCACAGAACTGTTACTTAGGGACAAAGAAACGCTAGTTAGGGCCACAGAATTCATACTCAGGGACAGACAGAATTGTTACTCAGGGACAGACAGAATTGTTACTGAGTGCCAGAGAATTGTTACTCAGGGCCACAGAAACTTTACTTAGGGCCACAGAATTTTTACTCAGGGACAGACAGAATTGTTACTGAGTGCCAGAGAATTGTTACTCAGGGACAGACAGAATTGTTACTGAGTGCCAGAGAATTGTTACTTAGGGCCACAGAAACTTTACTTAGGGCCACAGAATTGTTACTCGCACAGACACAGAATTGTTACTCGCACAGACACAGAACTGTTACTGAGGGCCACAGAACTGTTACTTAGGGCCACAGAATTGTTACTCGCACAGACACAGAACTGTTACTGAGGGCCACAGAACTGTTACTTAGGGCCACAGAATTGTTACTCGCACAGACACAGAATTGTTACTCAGGGCCACAGAACTGTTACTTAGGGACAAAGAAACGCTAGTTAGGGCCACAGAATTCATACTCAGGGACAGACAGAATTGTTACTCAGGGACAGACAGAATTGTTACTGAGTGCCAGAGAATTGTTACTCAGGGACAGACAGAATTGTTACTGAGTGCCAGAGAATTGTTACTCAGGGACAGACAGAATTGTTACTGAGTGCCAGAGAATTGTTACTCAGGGACAGACAGAATTGTTACTGAGTGCCAGAGAATTGTTACTTAGGGCCACAGAAACTTTACTTAGGGCCACAGAATCGTTACTCGCACAGACACAGAATTGTTACTCGCACAGACACAGAATTGTTACTGAAGGCCACAGAACTGTTACTTAGGGCCACAGAATTGTTACTCGCACAGACACAGAATTGTTACTCGCACAGACACAGAACTGTTACTGAGGGCCACAGAACTGTTACTTAGGGCCACAGAATTGTTACTCGCACAGACACAGAATTGTTATTCAGGGCCACAGAACTGTTACTTAGGGACAAAGAAACGCTAGTTAGGGCCACAGAATTCATACTCAGGGACAGACAGAATTGTTACTCAGGGACAGACAGAATTGTTACTGAGTGCCAGAGAATTGTTACTCAGGGACAGACAGAATTGTTACTGAGTGCCAGAGAATTGTTACTCAGGGACAGACAGAATTGTTACTGAGTGCCAGAGAATTGTTACTCAGGGACAGACAGAATTGTTACTGAGTGCCAGAGAATTGTTACTTAGGGCCACAGAAACTTTACTTAGGGCCACAGAATTGTTACTCGCACAGACACAGAATTGTTACTCGCACAGACACAGAATTGTTACTGAAGGCCACAGAACTGTTACTTAGGGCCACAGAATTGTTACTCGCACAGACACAGAATTGTTACTCGCACAGACACAGAACTGTTACTGAGGGCCACAGAACTGTTACTTAGGGCCACAGAACCGTTACTTGCACAAACACATACATTTTTACTCAGGGCCACAGAACTGTTACTGAGGGCCACAGAATTGTTACTCGCACAGACACAGAATTGTTACTCGCACAGACACAGAATTGTTACTCAGGGCCACAGAACTGTTACTTAGGGCCACAGAATTGTTACTCGCACAGACACAGAATTGTTACTCAGGGACACAGAATTGTTACTCAGGGACACATAATCGTTGAATTAAAGAGTATGTCAGACAACATGCAGAGGAGTGGCAGAGGAGGCAATTTTTTAGGAGCGAGCAGACGTGGCAGCAGAGGAAGGGGTCGAGGCAGCACTATTCGCAGCCAGAGGCCAGTGCTCCCGGTGTCATCCAGCGGTCGTGTCTCCACCGACAACCCTGCCGTCATTGATTGGTTGGCTCGGTCGTCTTCCTCTTCCCAGGTCACCTCTGACACCTACAGCCAACGGTCGGTGGGTACGTCAGACACAACCGTTAGTTGGCATGGCCCGGGAGCAAGCCCACTGAAATCACATGTCCTCTACCTGCCCCTGTCCTTTGCTGTTCCCTCACCAAGCGAAGTATCGCATGCTGTGGGCTCAGCCCCACTGTACAGTGAGGAAGAGCTAACAGAGGGCGGTCAGGAACGGGGGGAGACATCGGCCTTTTCAGCAGCCAGGCGAAGAAGTACTGGCGAGGAGAGTGGCTCTGTAGCCGGTCTAGAGACAGGTCTGTCTCCTGACCCAGACGCAGCCGAGGGGGCTAGTAGTGAGGCGGAGACCGTACTTGATGATGAGGAGGTTGATCGCACTTGGCTGCCTCGTCGTCATCAGGCAATTTCTTCCGCATCATCAGGAGAAGAGGGTGCCAGCTTGGCAGCGAGCGAAACAGTCGGTGGGTTGCCCAGGAGGCAGCAGGGTCGCATCAGTGTCAGTGGAGCCAAACGTCCACGGAGTAGAGCACCAGCTCCACTGCAGCCTACCACCACGGCCAGTAGTGGTGCCGGTGCGCACGGAGGAAGTAGCAGTCAGCCAGTGAGGAGTAGCGGGGGCAAAGTTTCCTACTCGGTGGTGTGGCAATTTTTCGTCAAGCCGCCCGAGGAAGTAAACGTAGCCGTATGTCGACTATGTGGCCAGAAATGCAAGCGTGGCCAGGGGGCCCATGTTGGGACTACAGCGTTGCGTCAGCATATGCAGCGTCACCATTTGTTGGCCTGGGAAAACCGTGATAAAGATACGGCGGTTCTGCCTGCCCCAGCCCCCGCTCCATCACCCGCTCCGTTACTTGCTCCGTCACCCGACGTCGTCAATCACCCTCTATCAGCCAGTCAAGGCTCCAACACCTCTGCTGAGGGGAGTTGTCGCTCGTTGGCATCTTCCGCTCGTTCAGATGCTCCTTCTCCTGCTACTCCTCTTCTCGGATTCCGTCAACAGTCTTTCTTGGAATCCGTTTCCAAGAGACAACAGTTTGCGAGCACGCACCCGACGGTGCAAAAGCTGAACGTCCTCCTGTCCAAGTTGCTGGTGCTGCAGTCCCTCCCTTTCCAACTGGTGGACTCAGCACCTTTCCGAGAAATGATGGCTTGTGCCGCGCCGCGGTGGAGAGTGCCAAGCCGTCATTTCTTTGCCCAAAAGGCAGTGCCAGCCTTGCATTCACATGTAGAAGAGATGGTGGGCCAGTCTTTGAGCATGTCGGTCTCTGCCAAAGTGCACGGCAGCGCCGACGTGTGGAGCTGTAACTACGGTCAGGGACAGTACATGTCATTTACGGCCCACTGGGTGAACGTGGTGCCGGCACAGCCGCACCAGCAACTTGGACAGGTCACGACGCTTTTGCCTCCACGTTTGCACGTCCTTAGTCCAGCAAACATGTCCGCCTCTACCACCTCTTTTTCCGCCGTGTCCTCAGCCGCCACCCCCGTGCCAAGTCCCATTACCCGACCGGCATATCACATGTGCAGGGCGCAACGGTGTCACGCTGTGCTGCACCTGGTATGCCTTGGCGAACGTAGTCACACAGGGGAGGAACTGCTGAGTGTAATGAACAGAGAAATCGACAGATGGCTGTCTCCGCGCAAACTGAAAATCGGAACCATGTTGACCGACAACGGAAAGAACATGGTGTCTGCTCTGCGTCAAGGAAGGTTGTGCCATGCGCCATGCATGGCTCACGTGTTCAATCTGGTTGTCAAGCGGTTCCTAAAATCCACCATCCCACTGCAAGACATCCTTAAAATGTCACGTAAACTGTGCATGCATTTCAGCCATTCCTACACCGCAAAGAACACCCTCATTGAGCTGCAGCGGCAGAACGGAATTCCACAGCATCACCTGATCTGCGACGTTGCAACAAGGTGGAATTCAACCCTACACATGTTAGACCGCCTTTACGAGCAGCGAAAGGCCATCACCGATTTCCTGATGTTACAAGCGGATAAAGGTACTCCCCTGTGTAACTTAGATGTCAGCCATTGGCAGCTCATGCGTGACACCTGCCGCTTGCTCAGGCCCTTTGAGGAGGCCACGCTATTCGTGAGTCGGCAGGACTATGGGATGAACGACGTCATTCCTCTGTTGCACGTCCTGGAACAAATGCTGTTAACAATGGCTGGTCAGGGTGCGGTAGACGTGGCGCACAGATCTCAACGCCACATGACCCCTGTGGGGGCAGGACAGGAAGAAGAGGAGGAGGTAGAGGAGGACATTTGTGCTCAGGAATTATTGAGTGAAATGGGTGGTTTTTCCACTCAGCGGACAGGAGTGGAGGAGCAGGAGCATCTGGTAGAGGAGGAGGAAGAGGAGACAGAGGACCCAGACGCACCGTGGCAGTATGCTGTGGAGATGGAGGCAGGGAGTCCCTCGCATTCCTTGGCACAAATGGCCCATAGCATGCTCGGTTGCTTGCGTAGCGACAGCCGAATAATAACCATCAGACAGAGGGATGACTTTTGGCTGTCCACCTTGTTGGACCCTCGCTACCGGTCCAAAATGGTGGCCTTTTTCACACCTGCTGAGAGGGAGGCCAAAATTACGTACTATAAAAACCACCTATGTAGTCAGTTGGTCTCTGCCTTTGTGCGCCAACGTCCATCCTCAGACACTGTGGGCCCTGTGCGCTCGCGTTCCGCTGGCATGGCAGCAGGGGAGGGGTGGGGTGGTAGGAGCAGTGGCAGCTCCACCAGCAGCGGCTGCCTCAGTCTGCAGTCGATGATGAGTAGCTTTCTTCACCAGCGCAGTGAGGAAACTACTAACCAGCCGCAGCAGCAGCAGCAGCATCAGGTGGACCTGGAGCAGGAGCTCAAACAACAGGCTTGGGCCTACTTGGACAGCACCCTGCCAACCGAGGTAGACAATCCCCTTGACTACTGGGCAACGAAACTTGACCTTTGGCCCCAACTAGCTGAATTTGCCCTTGAAAGGCTGTCATGCCCGGCCAGTAGCGTGGCATCGGAGCGCGTGTTTAGTGCGGCAGGAGGTATTGTAACTCCGCGGAGGACACGACTGTCCACCCAAAGTGTGGAGAGACTCACGTTTGTGAAAATGAATCAGGCGTGGATTAGTCTGGATTTCAAACCACCAGTTCCTGACACAACTGACTAAATCCGCCATGAATCATGCCTCAAACATGTGCCACTTTCAGGTCTCCTCACACTGCTGGTGTGTTGAATTTTTGGACATAGGGTGCTGCCAGATAACGGGCCTCCTATAGCTGCTGCCAGGCCCCTAATCTGCCATGGGCCCCTATATACCGCCTCCTCATGCTGCTGCTAGGTCCAGAGTCTCTCATGGGTCCCTGTACGGCCTCCCATTGCTGCTGTCTCCATCGCCACACTCTGCCATGTGCCACATTCAGGTCTCTTCACACTGCTGGTGTGTTGAATTTTTGGACATAGGGTGCTGCCAGATAACGGGCCTCCTATAGCTGCTGCCAGGCCCCTAATCTGCCATGGGCCCCTATATACCGCCTCCTCATGCTGCTGCTAGGTCCAGAGTCTCTCATGGGTCCCTGTACGGCCTCCCATTGCTGCTGTCTCCATCGCCACACTCTGCCATGTGCCACATTCAGGTCTCTTCACACTGCTGGTGTGTTGAATTTTTGGACATAGGGTGCTGCCAGATAACGGGCCTCCTATAGCTGCTTCCAGGCCCCTAATCTGCCATGGGCCCCTATATACCGCCTCCTCATGCTGCTGCTAGGTCCAGAGTCTCTCATGGGTCCCTGTACGGCCTCCCATTGCTGCTGTCTCCATTGCCACACTCTGCCATGTGCCACATTCAGGTCTCTTCACACTGCTGGTGTGTTGAATTTTTGGACATAGGGTGCTGCCAGATAACGGGCCTCCTATAGCTGCTGCCAGGCCCCTAATCTGCCATGGGCCCCTATATACCGCCTCCTCATGCTGCTGCTAGGTCCAGAGTCTCTCATGGGTCCCTGTACGGCCTCCCATTGCTGCTGTCTCCATCGCCACACTCTGCCATGTGCCACATTCAGGTCTCTTCACACTGCTGGTGTGTTTAATTTTTTGACATAGGGTGCTGGCAGATTACGGGCCTCCTATAGCTGCTGCCAGGCCCCTAATCTGCCATGGGCCCCTATATACCGCCTCCTCATGCTGCTGCTAGGTCCAGAGTCTCTCATGGGTCCCTGTACGGCCTCCCATTGCTGCTGTCTCCATCGCCACACTCTGTCATGTGCCACATTCAGGTCTCTTCACACTGCTGGTGTGTTGAATTTTTTGACATAGGGTGCTGGCAGATTACGGGCCTCCTATAGCTGCTGCCAGGCCCCTAATCTGCCATGGGCCCCTATATACCGCCTCCTCATGCTGCTGCTAGGTCCAGAGTCTCTCATGGGTCCCTGTACGGCCTCCCATTGCTGCTGTCTCCATCGCCACACTCTGCCATGTGCCACTTTCAGGTCTCCTCACACTGCTGGTGTGTTTAATTTTTGGACATAGGGTGCTGCCAGATAACGGGCCTCCTATAGCTGCTGCCAGGCCCCTAATCTGCCATGGGCCCCTATATACCGCCTCCTCATGCTGCTTCTAGGTCCAGAGTCTCTCATGGGTCCCTGTACGGCCTCCCATTGCTGCTGTCTCCATCGCCACACTGCCATGTGCCACATTCAGGTCTCTTCACACTGCTGGTGTGTTTAATTTTTTGACATAGGGTGCTGGCAGATTACGGGCCTCCTATAGCTGCTGCCAGGCCCCTAATCTGCCATGGGCCCCTATATACCGCCTCCTCATGCTGCTGCTAGGTCCAGAGTCTCTCATGGGTCCCTGTACGGCCTCCCATTGCTACTGTCTCCATCGCCACACTCTGTCATGTGCCACATTCAGGTCTCTTCACACTGCTGGTGTGTTGAATTTTTTGACATAGGGTGCTGGCAGATTACGGGCCTCCTATAGCTGCTGCCAGGCCCCTAATCTGCCATGGGCCCCTATATACCGCCTCCTCATGCTGCTGCTAGGTCCAGAGTCTCTCATGGGTCCCTGTACGGCCTCCCATTGCTGCTGTCTCCATCGCCACACTCTGCCATGTGCCACTTTCAGGTCTCCTCACACTGCTGGTGTGTTTAATTTTTGGACATAGGGTGCTGCCAGATAACGGGCCTCCTATAGCTGCTGCCAGGCCCCTAATCTGCCATGGGCCCCTATATACCGCCTCCTCATGCTGCTGCTAGGTCCAGAGTCTCTCATGGGTCCCTGTACGGCCTCCCATTGCTGCTGTCTCCATCGCCACACTCTGCCATGTGCCACATTCAGGTCTCTTCACACTGCTGGTGTGTTTAATTTTTTGACATAGGGTGCTGGCAGATTACGGGCCTCCTATAGCTGCTGCCAGGCCCCTAATCTGCCATGGGCCCCTATATACCGCCTCCTCATGCTGCTGCTAGGTCCAGAGTCTCTCATGGGTCCCTGTACGGCCTCCCATTGCTGCTGTCTCCATCGCCACACTCTGTCATGTGCCACATTCAGGTCTCTTCACACTGCTGGTGTGTTGAATTTTTTGACATAGGGTGCTGGCAGATTACGGGCCTCCTATAGCTGCTGCCAGGCCCCTAATCTGCCATGGGCCCCTATATACCGCCTCCTCATGCTGCTGCTAGGTCCAGAGTCTCTCATGGGTCCCTGTACGGCCTCCCATTGCTGCTGTCTCCATCGCCACACTCTGCCATGTGCCACTTTCAGGTCTCCTCACACTGCTGGTGTGTTTAATTTTTGGACATAGGGTGCTGCCAGATAACGGGCCTCCTATAGCTGCTGCCAGGCCCCTAATCTGCCATGGGCCCCTATATACCGCCTCCTCATGCTGCTGCTAGGTCCAGAGTCTCTCATGGGTCCCTGTACGGCCTCCCATTGCTGCTGTCTCCATCGCCACACTCTGCCATGTGCCACATTCAGGTCTCTTCACACTGCTGGTGTGTTGAATTTTTGGACATAGGGTGCTGGCAGATTACGGGCCTCCTATAGCTGCTGCCAGGCCCCTAATCTGCCATGGGCCCCTATATACCGCCTCCTCATGCTGCTGCTAGGTCCAGAGTCTCTCATGGGTCCCTGTACGGCCTCCCATTGCTGCTGTCTCCATCGCCACACTCTGCCATGTGCCACTTTCAGGTCTCCTCACACTGCTGGTGTGTTGAATTTTTGGACATAGGGTGCTGCCAGATAACGGGCCTCCTATAGCTGCTGCCAGGCCCCTAATCTGCCATGGGCCTCTATATACCGCCTCCTCATGCTGCTGCTAGGTCCAGAGTCTCTCATGGGTCCCTGTACGGCCTCCCATTGCTGCTGTCTCCATCGCCACACTCTGCCATGTGCCACATTCAGGTCTCTTCACACTGCTGGTGTGTTGAATTTTTGGACATAGGGTGCTGCCAGATAACGGGCCTCCTATAGCTGCTGCCAGGCCCCTAATCTGCCATGGGCCCCTATATACCGCCTCCTCATGCTGCTGCTAGGTCCAGAGTCTCTCATGGGTCCCTGTACGGCCTCCCATTGCTGCTGTCTCCATCGCCACACTCTGCCATGTGCCACATTCAGGTCTCTTCACACTGCTGGTGTGTTGAATTTTTGGACATAGGGTGCTGCCAGATAACGGGCCTCCTATAGCTGCTTCCAGGCCCCTAATCTGCCATGGGCCCCTATATACCGCCTCCTCATGCTGCTGCTAGGTCCAGAGTCTCTCATGGGTCCCTGTACGGCCTCCCATTGCTGCTGTCTCCATTGCCACACTCTGCCATGTGCCACATTCAGGTCTCTTCACACTGCTGGTGTGTTGAATTTTTGGACATAGGGTGCTGCCAGATAACGGGCCTCCTATAGCTGCTGCCAGGCCCCTAATCTGCCATGGGCCCCTATATACCGCCTCCTCATGCTGCTGCTAGGTCCAGAGTCTCTCATGGGTCCCTGTACGGCCTCCCATTGCTGCTGTCTCCATCGCCACACTCTGCCATGTGCCACTTTCAGGTCTCCTCACACTGCTGGTGTGTTTAATTTTTGGACATAGGGTGCTGCCAGATAACGGGCCTCCTATAGCTGCTGCCAGGCCCCTAATCTGCCATGGGCCCCTATATACCGCCTCCTCATGCTGCTGCTAGGTCCAGAGTCTCTCATGGGTCCCTGTACGGCCTCCCATTGCTGCTGTCTCCATCGCCACACTCTGCCATGTGCCACATTCAGGTCTCTTCACACTGCTGGTGTGTTTAATTTTTGGACATAGGGTGCTGGCAGATTACGGGCCTCCTATAGCTGCTGCCAGGCCCCTAATCTGCCATGGGCCCCTATATACCGCCTCCTCATGCTGCTGCTAGGTCCAGAGTCTCTCATGGGTCCCTGTATGGCCTCCCATTGCTACTGTCTCCATCGCCACACTCTGTCATGTGCCACATTCAGGTCTCTTCACACTGCTGGTGTGTTGAATTTTTTGACATAGGGTGCTGGCAGATTACGGGCCTCCTATAGCTGCTGCCAGGCCCCTAATCTGCCATGGGCCCCTATATACCGCCTCCTCATGCTGCTGCTAGGTCCAGAGTCTCTCATGGGTCCCTGTACGGCCTCCCATTGCTGCTGTCTCCATCGCCACACTCTGCCATGTGCCACTTTCAGGTCTCCTCACACTGCTGGTGTGTTTAATTTTTGGACATAGGGTGCTGCCAGATAACGGGCCTCCTATAGCTGCTGCCAGGCCCCTAATCTGCCATGGGCCCCTATATACCGCCTCCTCATGCTGCTGCTAGGTCCAGAGTCTCTCATGGGTCCCTGTACGGCCTCCCATTGCTGCTGTCTCCATCGCCACACTCTGCCATGTGCCACATTCAGGTCTCTTCACACTGCTGGTGTGTTGAATTTTTGGACATAGGGTGCTGGCAGATTACGGGCCTCCTATAGCTGCTGCCAGGCCCCTAATCTGCCATGGGCCCCTATATACCGCCTCCTCATGCTGCTGCTAGGTCCAGAGTCTCTCATGGGTCCCTGTACGGCCTCCCATTGCTGCTGTCTCCATCGCCACACTCTGTCATGTGCCACATTCAGGTCTCTTCACACTGCTGGTGTGTTGAATTTTTTGACATAGGGTGCTGGCAGATTACGGGCCTCCTATAGCTGCTGCCAGGCCCCTAATCTGCCATGGGCCCCTATATACCGCCTCCTCATGCTGCTGCTAGGTCCAGAGTCTCTCATGGGTCCCTGTACGGCCTCCCATTGCTGCTGTCTCCATCGCCACACTCTGCCATGTGCCACTTTCAGGTCTCCTCACACTGCTGGTGTGTTTAATTTTTGGACATAGGGTGCTGCCAGATAACGGGCCTCCTATAGCTGCTGCCAGGCCCCTAATCTGCCATGGGCCCCTATATACCGCCTCCTCATGCTGCTGCTAGGTCCAGAGTCTCTCATGGGTCCCTGTACGGCCTCCCATTGCTGCTGTCTCCATCGCCACACTCTGCCATGTGCCACATTCAGGTCTCTTCACACTGCTGGTGTGTTGAATTTTTGGACATAGGGTGCTGGCAGATTACGGGCCTCCTATAGCTGCTGCCAGGCCCCTAATCTGCCATGGGCCCCTATATACCGCCTCCTCATGCTGCTGCTAGGTCCAGAGTCTCTCATGGGTCCCTGTACGGCCTCCCATTGCTGCTGTCTCCATCGCCACACTCTGCCATGTGCCACTTTCAGGTCTCCTCACACTGCTGGTGTGTTGAATTTTTGGACATAGGGTGCTGCCAGATAACGGGCCTCCTATAGCTGCTGCCAGGCCCCTAATCTGCCATGGGCCCCTATATACCGCCTCCTCATGCTGCTGCTAGGTCCAGAGTCTCTCATGGGTACCTGTACAGCCTCCCATTGCTGCTGTCTCCATCGCCACACTCTGCCATGTGCCACATTCAGGTCTCTTCACACTGCTGGTGTGTTGAATTTTTGGACATAGGGTGCTGGCAGATTACGGGCCTCTTATAGCTGCTGCCAGGCCCCTAATCTGCCATGGGCCCCTATATACCGCCTCCTCATGCTGCTGCTAGGTCCAGAGTCTCTCATGGGTCCCTGTACGGCCTCCCATTGCTGCTGTCTCCATCGCCACACTCTGCCATGTGCCACTTTCAGGTCTCCTCACACTGCTGGTGTGTTTAATTTTTGGACATAGGGTGCTGCCAGATAACGGGCCTCCTATAGCTGCTGCCAGGCCCCTAATCTGCCATGGGCCCCTATATACCGCCTCCTCATGCTGCTGCTAGGTCCAGAGTCTCTCATGGGTCCCTGTACGGCCTCCCATTGCTGCTGTCTCCATCGCCACACTCTGCCATGTGCCACATTCAGGTCTCTTCACACTGCTGGTGTGTTTAATTTTTGGACATAGGGTGCTGGCAGATTACGGGCCTCCTATAGCTGCTGCCAGGCCCCTAATCTGCCATGGGCCCCTATATACCGCCTCCTCATGCTGCTGCTAGGTCCAGAGTCTCTCATGGGTCCCTGTACGGCCTCTCATTGCTGCTGTCTCCATCGCCACACTCTGCCATGTGCCACTTTCAGGTCTCCTCACACTGCTGGTGTGTTGAATTTTTGGACATAGGGTGCTGCCAGATAACGGGCCTCCTATAGCTGCTGCCAGGCCCCTAATCTGCCATGGGCCCCTATATACCGCCTCCTCATGCTGCTGCTAGGTCCAGAGTCTCTCATGGGTCCCTGTACGGCCTCCCATTGCTGCTGTCTCCATCGCCACACTCTGCCATGTGCCACTTTCAGGTCTCCTCACACTGCTGGTGTGTTGAATTTTTGGACATAGGGTGCTGCCAGATAACGGGCCTCCTATAGCTGCTGCCAGGCCCCTAATCTGCCATGGGCCCCTATATACCGCCTCCTCATGCTGCTGCTAGGTCCAGAGTCTCTCATGGGTCCCTGTACGGCCTCCCATTGCTGCTGTCTCCATCGCCACACTCTGCCATGTGCCACTTTCAGGTCTCCTCACACTGCTGGTGTGTTGAATTTTTGGACATAGGGTGCTGCCAGATAACGGGCCTCCTATAGCTGCTGCCAGGCCCCTAATCTGCCATGGGCCCCTATATACCGCCTCCTCATGCTGCTGCTAGGTCCAGAGTCTCTCATGGGTCCCTGTACGGCCTCCCATTGCTGCTGTCTCCATCGCCACACTCTGCCATGTGCCACTTTCAGGTCTCCTCACACTGCTGGTGTGTTTAATTTTTTGACATAGGGTGCTGGCAGATTACGGGCCTCCCATTGCTGCTGCCAGGCCCGTAATCTGCCATGGGCCCCTGTACCGCCTCTTCATGCTGCTGCCAGGTCCAGAGTGTCTCATGGGTCCCTGTACGGCCTCCCATTGCTTCCACTCTGCCATGTGCCACTTTGAAATCTCCTCACACTCCTGCGGTTGTCCATTTTGTCATAGGTTGCTGGCAGATTACAGGCCTTCCATTGGTGCCGCCAGGCCCCATATCGTCCATGGGCCCCCGTACCGCCTGGTCACGCTGCTGCTGGTCCCACAGTGTGACCTGGGTCCCTGTACGGCCTCCCATTGCTTCCACTCTGCCATGTGCCACTTTGAAATCTCCTCACACTCCTGCGGTTGTCCATTTTGTCATAGGTTGCTGGCAGATTACAGGCCTTCCATTGGTGCCGCCAGGCCCCATATCGGCCATGGGCCCCCGTACCACCTGGTCACGCTGCTGCTGGTCCCACAGTGTGACCTGGGTCCCTGTACGGCCTCCCATTGCTTCCACTCTGCCATGTGCCACTTTGAAATCTCCTCACACTCCTGCGGTTGTCCATTTTGTCATAGGTTGCTGGCAGATTACAGGCCTTCCATTGGTGCCGCCAGGCCCCATATCGGCCATGGGCCCCCGTACCGCCTGGTCACGCTGCTGCTGGTCCCACAGTGTGACCTGGGTCCCTGTACGGCCTCCCATTGCTGCTGCCAGGAGGCAGCAGGGTCGCAGCTGTGTCAGTGGAGGCAAACGGCCACGGAGTAGAGCAGCAGCTCCACTGCAGCCTACCACCACAGCCAGTAGTGGTGCCGATGTGCACGGAGGAAGTAGCAGTCAGCCAGTGAGGAGTAGCGGGTGCAAAGTTTCCTACTCGGCGGTGTGGCAAGTTTTCGTCAAGCCGCCCGAGGAAGTAAACGTAGCCTAATGTCGACTATGTGGCCAGAAAGTCTAGCGTGGCCAGGGGGCCCATGTTGGGACTACAGCGTTGCGTCAGCATATGCAGCGTCGCCATTCGGTGGCCTGGGAAAAACGTGATAAAGATACGGCGGTTCTGCCTGCCCCAGCCCAGGGTTCCATTTTGTCATAGGGTGCTGGCAGATTAGCGGCCTTCCATAGGTGCCGCCAGTCCCCATATCGGCCATGGGCCCCCGTACCGCCTGGTCACGCTGCTGCTGGTCCCACAGTGTGACCTGGGTCCCTGTACGGCCTCCCATTGCTTCCACTCTGCCATGTGCCACTTTGAGGTCTCCTTACACTCCTGCGGTTTTCCATTTTGTCATAGGTTGCTGGCAGATTAGCGGCCTTCCATAGGTGCCGCCTGGCCCCATATCGGCCATGGGCCCCCGTACCTCCTGGTCACGCTGCTGCTGGTCCCACAGTGTGACCTGGGTCCCTGTACGGCCTCCCATTGCTTCCACTCTGCCATGTGCCACTTTGAGGTCTCCTTACACTCCTGCGGTTTTCCATTTTGTCATAGGTTGCTGGCAGATTAGCGGCCTTCCATAGGTGCCGCCAGGCCCCATATCGGCCATGGGCCCCCGTACCTCCTGGTCACGCTGCTGCTGGTCCCACAGTGTGACCTGGGTCCCTGTACGGCCTCCCATTGCTTCCACTCTGCCATGTGCCACTTTGAGGTCTCCTCACACTCCTGCGGTTTTCCATTTTGTCATAGGTTGCTGGCAGATTAGCGGCCTTCCATAGGTGCCGCCAGGCCCCATATCGGCCATGGGCCCCCGTACCTCCTGGTCACGCTGCTGCTGGTCCCACAGTGTGACCTGGGTCCCTGTACGGCCTCCCATTGCTTCCACTCTGCCATGTGCCACTTTGAAATCTCCTCACACTCCTGCGGTTGTCCATTTTGTCATAGGTTGCTGGCAGATTACAGGCCTCCCATAGGTGCCGCCAGGCCCCAAATCGGCCATGGGCCTCCGTACCGCCTGGTCACGCTGCTGCTGGTCCCACAGTGTGACCTGGGTCCCTGTACCGCCTCCCATTGCTCCCACTCTGCCATGTGCCACTTTCAGGTCTCCTCACACTCCTGCTGGGTTCCATTTTGTCATAGGTTGCTGTATGGCCTCCCATTGCTTCCACTCTGCCATGTGCCACTTTGAAATCTCCTCACACTCCTGCGGTTGTCCATTTTGTCATAGGTTGCTGGCAGATTACAGGCCTCCCATAGGTGCCGCCAGGCCCCAAATCGGCCATGGGCCTCCGTACCGCCTGGTCACGCTGCTGCTGGTCCCACAGTGTGACCTGGGTCCCTGTACCGCCTCCCATTGCTCCCACTCTGCCATGTGCCACTTTCAGGTCTCCTCACACTCCTGCTGGGTTCCATTTTGTCATAGGTTGCTGTATGGCCTCCCATTGCTGCTGCCTCCACCGCCACACTGTGGCTCCAAACACTGGTTTTGGCCCCGTGACTGGCCAAATGAGTGAAGTGTGCGGTGATTCTAAGATCGACGGCACTCATCTGCATGTCATACTGACTGACAGTATTATTTCTCTTCCCCAGCAGACTCCAAGGGCATTTAAATTAAAGGTACAGTGTTCTGCACTAATATTAAGTCTCTCTGAAGCCTAGAAACACCCTTTTTTAAGTTAAATTCACAGCGAATTTATTCGACTCGAATCGAATATTGTCCACAAATTCGCCGAATCAGTCGAATCGAATTTTTCATTTCTTCGCTCATCTCTAATGTTCAGCATGCGCTACAATGTCTAAATTTGAGGAAAAAAAATATGTGAAGTCTGAGATTTGGAGTCTTAGAAATTTCCAGTCATCACAAGGGAGTCTGACAATGAAAATCTGGTTTTGCTGCATGATAGACCTAGATTGTGGACTTTGGGTAAACCTCTTGTGACAAATAATAAAACAACAAATTCAGATATGGAGTACAGCAGTGCTCTGACTAGGAGAGGGATAGGTCAGCACTTGAGACTAATTAGGTGTCCTGCATTTACGTGTGCTGACAAGGAACATGCTTATATGAGGAGATAGAGGCGACAGCAGTCTGCCAATCCCCCTTCATTGTCCAGGCTAGGGGCAGAGAAGTGACCTTAAAATACCATGCTACTATAATTATGTCATGACCCCTTTAGTGTAATTTATTGTAATTTCATGGTTGTCAGTGATATGATGTAATCCTTAATGTAACCCATTTTAAAAATTTTGAGTACCCCAGTTTTATTTATCTTGCCACTTGAAATGTTGGATACTATCTAGTCCAGCCTTTCTCAACCTTTTTAATGCAGAGGAACTCTTGACATAACTTTCTGATCTCATGGAACCCCTGCTAAAAATGGCTATATCTACAATTCATGATACATTAGTGTGCTAGTCAGAGATAAGAATGCTCCTTACACTTGTGGTCATTGGGAAAAATTACCCCCTTACAGACTATTATAAAGATCAATGGTGTCAGTGGGAACTTACCTGAGGGGCAAAAATTGCTGACTGCTCAAGGAACCCCTAGCAACTTCTGGAGGAAGTCTAAGGTTCCACTGGAGCCCTGGCTGAGAAACCCTGATCTAGTCATTGTTATACCTAGGGATGAGGTTCAGGTTTGAGGCTAGTATTAGTTTGAGGTGAATCCAGCCTTGTAGCAGTTTGAATTCCTGCTGAACTAATGTGGGACTCAACCACCATATTAACAAGAATACACTTCCTGGCCTTTGAAATTAGGTGAGCTTGTAGGAAGTTGCAGTCTAGGTGGTGCTTGACCACAGTGGCAATCCAGAAAGGGAAGGATGCCTTTGGGAACTTAATTCCTCTATGATTTCCTGTGGTCACTTTGGAACATCTGTCTGATCGGACACTGGTCCCCTTGTGACCTCTGCAGCCATTTTCAGTAAGGGCAAAGCTTATTTAAGCCCTGGTCCCCTGATTTGGTGTACATTTGTGAAGTGGCTATTGTAGGGACAGGCTTCCCATTTGTTAAGGAGAGTGCCTAGTGTTAGGGAGGGTTCTGGAGGAGTAGGGAAAGCACAGGGACTACGGTTACCTCCTTCAAGCAGCTCCCCTATTGGGTTGGACCAGCCAGGCCACACTTCCACCCCTCTCTGCAGATACTGTAAGCATTGTACAAGCCGCAGGATACTGATGTGAGTTTTCTACATGCTCACCCACCCAACCTGGTTGTACCTTGTTAGAACATTTTCAGTATATCCAGTTTACTGCACTCTGCCTCTGTGTGTGCACCATGCTGCACCTTGCTCACAAATGGTGGCAGTCAGCATAATATGCCCTTGTTTGCAGCTGGTGCAGAAAGAGGAGTGGGGACCTCCATGGCACCTCTAGGAGCAGTCTTGGCCCTAGTGCCTAAATTTAATGGATTGAATATCTCCCTTTCAGAGTAGGAATAAAGAGTAGAGAGTGCCGCCTGTATCAGGTTCCTACCCTACTGATTGACGAGAGGGCTTTTCTTGCAGCTAAGTGTCAAGTGCCCCTGATGGTGAGAACAGGGAGTGCTAGGCGCAAAGAAGCACGATTGCTATTTAGGTAGATCTGTTGAAAGCTGCTTGCAGTATAGTAAACCAGATAGCTTTCAGCTGGTCTGTGAGGACCTTAGTTTCCCCTGGTGAGGTAACGGAACCAGAGCAGTGACCACAGGCATGGTGGCACCTGAGGAAGAAGCAGGATCAGGCTGGCAGGAATGAACTGAAGAAGTGTAATCAGGTTGGCAGCCAAATTTATACACAGCAAGCCAGGGAGTAGGCAGGAGCGTGGTCAAGAACAGAGCCAAGGTCATTCACATGGATCCAGTGGAGCAAGCAGAAGAGTAGTCAAAAGCAAGCCAGAGTCATGCACGGTAGAACAAGACAAGCAGAGTCCTTAGAGCAAACAGGGGTCTAACCAGGGATCAGGCAGCAGAGAAATCCAGAGGCAAGCCAGATCTGTAACAGGTAATCCAAGGAATACAGGAAACACAGGAGAAAGAAGTACTGGTAGCCAAACATCATACAACAAAGTCTGAGAACAGCCACTGTCCTTATATAGGGAGTTTGGCACCAGTTTTGCCAGCAGGTGTGCATGAATATGCACCAGTGTGAAATGAGCATGGCCATGTAAAGTATTGGTAAGAATGACAGATCTTTTCCTCAGCACAAGCATATTTCATTCTGCTGTCTCCCTTTCAGCACATGCTCATTTTTGTTCCGAATAGCACTCTGACACCATTAGGGGATGACTCCCGCTGAGCGGTGATGGAGCTGCTGGAAGATTCCCAGTCCAGCCTAGAGTGAATTGTGACATGGCTAGAAGGCTTGTTCAGAGAAAATGTGATAGTGCCAGATGCATTTTTTCATCTGTAGACAGCAGGAGGAAGAGAGTCTCACACACTTCCCGCTAGCCCTCCAAAACCTATGGAAGCTGCTGAAGAAGACAGATGTGCTCTGCTGTGCTGACAGCAGGGCCACAGACAAGTTGCTTCGGGACCAGTTTGTGAGGGGAATGAAGGCTGGCCCTGTCAGGAGATTTCTACAGGTGCAGGTAAGAGGACAGCCCTCCCTCACTTTCAGTGACACGTTAATGAAAGCAATGTTATGAATAGGTGCTATAGAGTGTGAAATGCTTTCATATCGCTCCTATTTATACTTTTATTCTGTGTGCTATTAACCTTTTTACTTGTTTCTGAGAAGTATCAATTAAATATATCACTTCCCAGTGGAGTATGCAGCCATTCTATCAAATTGTTGCAATCAGTGAGCAATAGTGAAGTGGGGTAACGTCTAGCAACCAATCAGTGAGTGGTAATATTGTACTGTAACCTCTAACAACGAGTGAGCAGTAATGATTTAACAGTAACCTATACCAACCAATCAGTGAGCAGTAATAATGTGCAGTAACCTCTAGAAACCAATCAATGAGTAGTAATAATTTGCAGTAATCTCTAGCAATCAATCGGTGAGCAGTAATAATGTGCAGTAACCAGGGGCGGACTGACCATTTGGAAACTCGGGCACTGCTCGAGGGCCCGGGGTCAGTAGGGGGCCCCATGAGATGCCCCTGGTACCTTTTTCATAGGCTTTTTTGAGTTTGGGCAAGGACACAGGGGCCCCATGATCCCCTATTGCCCGGGGGCCCCATGAGTTGTCAGTCCACCCCTGGCAGTAACCTTTAGCAAGCTATCAGTGAGTGGTAAGAAAGTACAGTAACCTCTAGCAACCGATCAATGAGCAGTAAGGATGTGCAGCAACCTTTAGCAACCAATAAGTGAGTAGTAATGATGTGCAGTAACCTCTAGCAACCAATGAGCAAGCTGAAACAATGTGCTATAACCTCTAGCAGCTAATCAGTGAGCCATAATATGTGCTGTAACCTCTAGAAACCAGTTAATGAGAGGTAATGATATGCTGTAACCTCTGGCAATCATTTTCAATCGCTGCCTCATCTGCTGCAGTAAACTGATTTTGAGTTTAGTTGCTATTTGTTTGTATATTTTAGAGAGGAAGGGGTGAGGGCAAGAAAATGTTTTCCAAGGTCAAATCAATGGTGAAATATGCAAAGGTGGTAATGCTAACATTATGGGTGGCAGTGTAAATGGGTGACATGGGCAATCCCTCCTGCCCAGCTGCAGCATCCCCCCTCCTGCTTTCTAGTCATTCTAAGTTTATACTGTAAAAACCAAAGCTGTGAACTGCCTCGTAAGTACAGCAGCTCTAGCAGCTGCTGCTGTAAAAAAAAAAAAATAGAATAATTTTAACTGTCTCAAAATAGTATTGTTGTATTGTTATTTTAATATCTTTTCTGTTTAATTAATTTGCAGATCAAAGGCATGAGCTTCAATCTGCAGATGTTGTCAAATAAAGTAACCTGACAAATTAAAAAAAGTATCTGTTTATTCCCTTAGTAACTCTTAGTTTAATGAGACCTAATTAACTTTTTTCCCTTTCTCCCTTCAACTATTGTTTCTTGCTGATTTTGTTTGTGTATTTCTATTATACTGACTATTAATGCTTATCCTTTTTTTTTGCATTTTTATTTGTTCTGTTTTGTAATTTTTTTTGGTGTCACATTAAAAAAGTGAAAAAAAAAAGCTTTAAATAATTTGGAATGTTTTGTGCCATAATCAAAGTTTTGGTATAATTTTAAACAGGTCAAATTACAAAATAAAATGTATGATTGTTATCTATAGTAACACTATTTTTCTAAACAAACACTGGTCAAAAAAGAAAAAATGTTTATTTTTTTTAGTTTTGTTACTTTTTTGTCTATGGATTGTGTATGAAATATGTATAACAGTGATCTTATGCTGCCCACCCTCCTCTTTCTCCCTTTCTTAAGAGTGGGCATTCATTTTGTTTTACCACTTTATTTGTGCTGCAGAGCATCATTTCCATAAATCTCGCCTAGGCAAAATTTTGCCTCTATTCCCTGCATGTGCACAGATGTGCTTCAGGACTTGGTTACCAAGAGAACCCTGTAGCACATCTGCGCCTGTGTTCTGTTTTCAAACCATACGTAAAGAATTCCATACGAAAATTTCCTGAACTTCCCTGTCTTTGTGTGTGTTCACATTTTCTTAGTTTAAAAATAAATAGTGTTACTGCAGATAAAAAGTGCACGTTATCCTGTAAGTTGTACTGTTTACAAGTACACTAAAATTATGATTCTGGTACAAAGCATTACAAAGTTATTTATAAATGAAATTATGTGGGTTTTTTTTCCATTTTTGCTCTTTTTTAAATGTGAAATGTATAAATGTATGATAAATGTGTAAAAGTATTGACAAACAAGACAAACAAAACACGTTTAACTACTGCCATACAGGGCACTTTTACCCCCTTCCTGCCCAGGCCATTTTTCAGGTTTCAGCATTCTCACACTTTGAATGACAATTGCGCGGTCATACAACACTGTACCAAAACTAAAATTTTATAATTTTCTTCACACAACTAGAGCTTTCTTTTGGTGGTATTTAATCAACACTGGGGTTTTATTTTTTGCTAAATTAACAAAAAAAGACAGAAAATTTTGAAAAAAATACACGTTTTTCTTTGTTTCTGTTATAAAAGTTTGCAAATAAATAATTGTTCTTCATAAATTAAGGCCAAAATGTATTCTACTACATGTCTTTGGTGAAAATAACCCAAATTAGGATGTATTATTTAGTCTGTAGGAAAGTTATAGAGTTCACAAACTATGGTATATATCTGAAAATTGATCAGTCCTGAAGTACTGATGGCCAATCTAATTTCTTGAGGTCTAAGAATGTCAGAACCGTACAGATATCCCCCAAATAACCACTTTTTGCAAAATAGACAGTCTGATGTATTTCATAAGAGGCATGGCGAGTTTTTTTTGTAGTTGTAATTTTTTTGTCATAATTGTTTGGAAATGGAAAATATTAAAAAAATTATTTTCACTATTTTTTTTTACATACTGTCATCAGTGCAGTACAGCATCATCATATAAATGGCATGGTGGTGATCAGGGACACTGGTGACAGTAAGAAAAAAAAAATACATAATTTTTAAAAAAAAATTTAATTTTATTATTAGTTTTCATTTTTTATTACTTTTTTTTCTCTTTTTGTAAGATTTTTTTTCATATTTCACTATGACCAAAGTAGTATAATGTTACCATAGTAACATTGTACTACTTTGCAGAAGTGGTCAGTATTTTTTTTTTACACAATTTGCTTATAGCAAAGAATTACTTTGCTATAAGCAAGCATTTGCCTTGAATGACACCGATTCATTCAGGGTTTTTTTTTGTGCTTAGCTGTGATTTGGCCACAGCTAATCACATGACACAGCTGGGCTGTGATTGGCCCAGCTTGTGCATGTGATCGCTGTGACCATTTACAGCTAGACACACTAGTATTTAATGGATGGTGTTTAAGGAAGCCATCCATTGTATACAACTGTCATGTGACTTGCTGTGATTGGTCACAGCAGGTCACATGGTACTGGAAATGGGACTGGTACACAGGTCTGTCATCGGCCGTGTCCGAGGTACATGGCTGGTGACAGATCGCGCTGCAGCCGCTTCACCGCTCTCTGTTCCAGCTCCTCCGGAGCTTACGTTAGCCAATTGCTGCAGAGGAGCATCAGCACCAGACTCAGTATCGTCTGCAGATCCCCATGGGCAAAATCGGGCATCAGAAGTACCCTCCATAACTCGCAAAGCAGTTGCGGCCTACACATATGGATAAGTATGTGTTGCGAGCCGCAAGTGATCACGCAACCCCGATGGCAGAACCGGATGATCCGTCGGGTCGTGAGGCGAAGGTAACACACCACTGTGCTTTGTCTCCCCCTTCCCTTATCCCATATCTCACAGCAGACATTCTATATAAGTTACACAGCCTTCTGCAAAGTCTGTCCCATACTATATTTGTGGCAGTGGGGAAAATAGCACAGGAGCTCAGAGGGGAGATAGCATTGGTGGAAGAACATTCAGACCACCTAGTGTCAGGGATCCCCTCGATCCCCGCCGCGTTGGTCCCGGCGCAGGCGCAGTATGCCGCCCGGCGCAGGGACTCGAGCACTGATTCCGGGCCGGCCGCGGCGTTCGAGTTCGCGCATGCGCAGTAGAAGCCGCGGCCGCCCGCTGGGCACCAATGGCAGCGCAGGGCGGGATATTTAAACGACCCTGAGCTGTCATTCAGTGCCTTCTGGTCTTTCCTGCATTCTGAATCCTGTGAACCTGTACCCTGTAAGTTATTGACCCGGATTGTACCTGACCTTGCTGTTTTCTCCTGTTCTGACCCTTGCTTTGCCTGACCTCTCTCCTGAATGCCCCCTATTGGATTTGACCTGCTGTTGCTGACCTGGCGTGTGACCCGACCATTCTATGCCCGCTGCCTTGTACCTTGCCGCCCTCTCTGTTACCAACCCGGCCCGTCTGACCCTGCTCATCCATCCATCCATCCCGTGCAGTGGGGTCTTCTGACCTCCTCACATCAGACTCTTCCCCGTGGGAGCCCCTTGCGCATACTACTACCACTGACGGACGCACCCGGTAGTCACGACCTGGTCTCAGGGAGCTCCAAGTCCATCCCCACCATCAGGGGCCCTGGTGAACAAGCACCCTGGGACTTAGACTCCGTGCGCTGGGGACGCCTATTCAGTGGAGTGCTAGTAGTACCGCCGGGCGGTCCCTTACAGTACCAGAAGGCCATGACTGAGTCTAGAGGAGGTCCCTCGCCGCTGGAGGAGATCTGCAGGCACCTATCCAATTTGACACAGGCCGTATCGGCCCTGCAGGATAGATGTCAGCAGATTGAAACTCAATTCCAGGCCTGCACTATATCCGTTCCTGCCCCACAAGCCGCGGTCCCCACACCTCCAGCTGTAGCAGTCCCTGTGCTGGTGTCTGGGGCATCCGCACCACTCCCGGCGGCCGACCCCCGAGTACCCTTACCAGAACGTTTCCACGGGGACCGCACTCGGTTCAGATCATTCCGCGAGTCCTGCCTCCTCTATTTTGAGCTACAACCCCGAACCTTCGTGACTGAATCCGTGAAGGTGGGGTTCGTCATATCCCTCCTGCAGGGTGAACCCCAAGACTGGGCCCATCGATTACGGGGAAAAAATGACCCTCACCTTGGTTCGGTTGACAGTTTTTTTGATGCTATGGCCATCCTTTATGATGACCCGCAGCGGGCAGCTTCTGCTGAAGCTACTCTGTACACACTCCGGCAAGGCCGCCGAGCGGCGGAGGAGTACGCATCTGAATTTAGGCGGTGGATGGGGGATACTCGCTGGAACGAGTTCGCACTCCTGCATCAGTTCCGTGTTGGCCTATCAGACGGCCTGAAAGACGAGCTCGCCCGGGTGGAGGTACCTGAGACTTTAGAGGACCTAATAGCACTGACCATTAAAATTGACCGTAGACTGCGGGAACGCAGGTTTGAGAGGTCCGGCCAGGGTCACGGAAATCCCTGGGGATCATTTCAGGGTCCCAGTCAAACACCTAGGCCAGTCATCCAAAACCGGCCACCTGGAGACAACCCCGAACCCATGCAGCTCGGCCTGGCACGGCCTAAACTATCCCCAGAGGAACATCTGCGCAGACGATCCCAGAACCTGTGCCTCTATTGCGGAGAAGCTGGTCATATGGCGCGTTCCTGCCCGCAGAAACTGAGTAAGTGCACCTCTTCTTCCTTATCCCTTGGCAATGTTGGTCCATCCCAATACTTAGTGGTGCCCCTTTCCTTTCAGCTTCCAGAAAGGACCGTGGAAGTATCGGCCATAATTGACTCTGGGGCATGCAGCTGCTTCGTGGATATTAATTTTGCTCACCAGCAGGGTATTCCCCTTCAATTGAAACAGAAGGGGTTCAATATTTATTTGGCCGACGGTTCCCGAATAAAATCGGGGGTAGTGAACCAGGAAACCCCCTCCATCACCACTGTCATTGCCGGCCAGCACCGGGAACTCCTCCGCCTGGATGCTATAGCTTCACCCCTCTTCCCAGTCATTCTGGGGCTCCCATGGTTACGGGCCCATAACCCCCAGATTGACTGGGAGACCGGAGTAATCACGTTCCCTTCCCCATACTGTCGAATATACTGCCGCACTTCGGGCCCGGGGACCCCCCAAATCCTCCTGTGCTCTGAGGGGGAAGCTGAATTAAAACAAGTAATCCCTGCGGCCTACCATGGGTTTCTAGATGTGTTCAGCAAACGGGGAGCTGATACTCTACCCCCCCACCGCCCTTATGACTGCCCCATTGACCTGTTACCCGGCTCAGAAATTCCTTTTGGGCGAATCTTCCCCCTTTCAGAGCCCGAATTGGGGGCCCTAAAGGAATATATCGAGGACAGCCTCCAGAAGGGGTTCATCCGCCACTCCACTTCACCGGCGGGGGCGGGAATCTTCTTTGTTGAAAAGAAGGACAAAACCTTAAGGCCATGTATCGATTACAGGGAATTGAACAGGGTCACGATAAAAAACCGTTACCCACTACCGTTAGTACCTGAGCTGTTCCAAAGTTTAAAGTCAGCAGTAGTTTTTACCAAGCTGGATCTGAGGGGGGCGTACAACTTGATTCGCATAAGGGAGGGGGACGAGTGGAAGACGGCCTTCCGTACCCGCTTCGGTCATTTTGAATATCTGGTCATGCCGTTCGGGTTGTGTAATGCTCCGGCCACGTTTCAACATTTTGTAAATGATATTTTTAGGGACTTTCTGGATGTCTTTGTGATCGTTTATTTAGACGACATTCTGATTTTTTCCCCGTCTCTGGGGGAACACAGAATACATGTAGCAAAAGTATTGGGGCGGTTGCGGCAGCATGGGTTGTACGCCAAGGCAGAAAAATGTTGTTTTGAACAATCCAGCATTGCCTTCTTGGGCCTGATTATCTCCACCGCGGGGGTCGCGATGGATCCCCAGAAGGTCGCTGCAATACTGGATTGGCCTGAACCCACAGACAGGAAAGGCGTCCAGCGATTCATCGGCTTTGCAAATTTTTACCGGAAGTTCATCAAGAACTTCTCGGGTCTGGTCTCCCCCATTACTCAGCTAACCAAGCTGGGAACCCGATTCAGATGGACACCAGAAGCGCAGGGAGCTTTCGAAGCCTTAAAGAAACTGTTCACTTCGGCACCCATTTTGGGTCACCCAGACGCCGCTCTGCCCTACATCTTGGAGGTAGATGCATCGGAGAATGCGGTAGGCTCCATCCTCTCCCAACGAAAAGGCACCAAGGAACTGCTCCACCCGGTAGCGTTCTTCTCACGGAAGCTGACCCCAGCGGAGAGGAACTATGATATCGGTGACCGTGAGCTACTAGCGATCAAAACGGCGTTAGAGGAATGGAGGTACCTGCTGGAAGGTGCGGTGCACCCTATCTTAATATTTACTGACCATAAGAACTTAGAGTATCTGAGAACTGCCAAGCGTCTACGCCCGCGACAGGCGAGATGGGCACTATTCTTTTCAAGATTCAACTTCCATATTACGTACCGGCCGGGATCAAAGAACACTAAGCCGGATGCGTTATCACGGATGTACGAAGACGCCAAGGAGACCCCAGTACCTGACACCATCCTGTCCTCGGGTAACTTCTTGGTCCTTCAGTCGGACCTTCGTTCCAGGCTAATGGAGGCATCCACAAAATTCTCTACCCCAGGCGGAGGGCCGCTCCAGAACAAGGGGGGACTCCTATGGAGGGAAGATCGAATTGTGGTGCCGGAAGAAGCTCGAACCCTGGTCTTGGGGCATTGCCACGACCACCCAATGGCGGGGCACTTTGGCCCAGAAAAGACCCTGGAACTTCTCCGACGCTCATTCTGGTGGCCAGACATGGCTAAAGATTGTAAGGGCTATGTCAGGTCCTGTGTCACCTGCCAGAAGAACAAGCCCTCAAGAAACAAGGTTTGGGGTCTGCTGCGACCCTTACCTATTCCTGAACGGCCTTGGCAAAAGATCTCACTGGACTTTATAGTCGAGCTTCCGCCATCCCGAGACCACACGGCAATCCTGGTAGTCGTGGACCGCTTGTCCAAGATGTCCCACTTCATCCCGTTGAAGAAGACCCCCTCGGCGGCCGAGACCGCGCGAGTCTTCATTCGTGAGGTAGTCAGGTTGCATGGGGTCCCCGAAGACATTGTCTCGGACCGAGGGGTCCAGTTCACGTCCAGATTCTGGAGAGCACTGTGCAAAGCCCTGGACATCAAATTATCTCTCTCTTCTGCGTTCCACCCTCAAACTAACGGTCAAACCGAAAGGACCAATCAGACCTTAGAGCAATATTTAAGATGCTATACCTCGTTTACTCAAGATGACTGGCTGCCACTTCTTCCTTTAGCAGAATTTGCGTATAACAACGCCCGCCACTCAGCCACAGGGCAGTCCCCGTTCTTCGCCAACTATGGCTTTCACCCAGTCTTCCTCCCGGATTTGGTGTCGGAATGCCCAGTACCAGCAACACAAGATGTGGTAACGTTCTTCGCTGCGAACAATAAGAAGCTTCAAGTGGCCATCAGTCGGGCCCAGGAAAACTACAGGAAAGCATTCAACAGGAAACGGAGAGGAGATCTGGTATTGCGGCCTGGGGAGAAGGTTTGGCTGGCGACGTCCAATCTAAAGATGCTTTGCCCGTCAAAGAAGTTGGGACCCAAATTCATAGGCCCCTTCTGCATTAAACGGATGGTTAACGAAGTAGCCTATGAACTCGCCCTCCCTGACACGCTCAAGATCCACCCGGTCTTTCATGTATCCCTTCTGAAGCCTGTGGTCCCAGACGCCTTCCCTGACCGGGAATCTAGACCCCCGGAAGCGGTAACGGTCGAAGGAGAAGAAGAATTTGAGGTTGAAACTATCCTGAAGTGTCGAAGGAGGGGAGGCCAGACCCAATTCCTTATCAAATGGAAGGGCTATGGTCCTGAGGACAATTCTTGGGAACCAGCCCATAATGTCCATGCACCCAGACTTGTCCGGAGGTTCTTTCGCGATCACCCGTGGTGGAGAGATCGGGTGGGCATCCGGAGGTTGCCCGTAGGGGGGGGGGCAATGTCAGGGATCCCCTCGATCCCCGCCGCGTTGGTCCCGGCGCAGGCGCAGTATGCCGCCCGGCGCAGGGACTCGAGCACTGATTCCGGGCCGGCCGCGGCGTTCGAGTTCGCGCATGCGCAGTAGAAGCCGCGGCCGCCCGCTGGGCACCAATGGCAGCGCAGGGCGGGATATTTAAACGACCCTGAGCTGTCATTCAGTGCCTTCTGGTCTTTCCTGCATTCTGAATCCTGTGAACCTGTACCCTGTAAGTTATTGACCCGGATTGTACCTGACCTTGCTGTTTTCTCCTGTTCTGACCCTTGCTTTGCCTGACCTCTCTCCTGAATGCCCCCTATTGGATTTGACCTGCTGTTGCTGACCTGGCGTGTGACCCGACCATTCTATGCCCGCTGCCTTGTACCTTGCCGCCCTCTCTGTTACCAACCCGGCCCGTCTGACCCTGCTCATCCATCCATCCATCCCGTGCAGTGGGGTCTTCTGACCTCCTCACATCAGACTCTTCCCCGTGGGAGCCCCTTGCGCATACTACTACCACTGACGGACGCACCCGGTAGTCACGACCTGGTCTCAGGGAGCTCCAAGTCCATCCCCACCATCAGGGGCCCTGGTGAACAAGCACCCTGGGACTTAGACTCCGTGCGCTGGGGACGCCTATTCAGTGGAGTGCTAGTAGTACCGCCGGGCGGTCCCTTACACCTAGACACCAAATTTGATGATCTGGTGCAGTATGTACATGTACTAGAGGAAGATACTTACATTTTAAAACAAAAGATGTCCCAGTTACAATCCCTTCAAGAAGATTTGGAGACTAGCGAGCGGAGACAGAATCTCTGTATACGCAACGTTCCTGAATCTGTAGGAGAGGCTGATCTGCAAGATTATCTACGAGGTCTGTTCACTGAATTGGCCCCAGAGGTTCTGGACATAGATTGGTGAATGGACAGGGCCCACAGCTCTCTTGCCCCGAAACCACCACTGGGTGTGAGACCAAGAGACATCATTGTCCGGTTTCATTACTATGATAGCAAGGAGTCTTTGCTGAATTCCACATGTAACACAGCCTTAGTTGATTTCAGAGGGGAAAAATTAAAATCTATAGTGATCTGTCCCCTATCACATTGTCTAAGAGACGTACACTTCATCCACTTACTCTCCACCTACAGAAGCATTACATTACATACAGATGGGTCTTTCCATTCAGATTAATAGTAACCAAGGATGGCACTCAATACACAATCAGAGATCTTCAAGAAGGAGAAGAGTTTCTGTGTAACTTAGGCCTACCTCCTCTCCTGGATGAAGCCTTAGCACTACCCTTACCCAAACCAAGAGCAGCCAACACTCCTAACAAGTTGTGGACACCAGCAAGATCCAAAAACAAGACATGCCTCCTGATTCCTCAACAGTCTCCTGCTTCCCGGTTATCCTCTATTACTTGATGACATCATGCAAAATGCAGCTGATGCCACTTAAGACTTAACATCTATTGATATGTCTTGCCCGAAATTTCGGATATCCCTTTACGGATAAATCCAACACCCTATCGGGATCTTTTCAGATAATGTCCTGTTACTTGCTGTTTATTTTGGAATAGAGAAGTGAAGTCACTGCCTGACTTTCACCTCCCTACGTCGTCCCCAAACATCTACAGCTATTGCTGTAGATGCCTGGGTGGCCTAGGCTGCTCAGGCCTCCTCGATATTTTGGTTTCATATTATGTTTGCAAATCTTTTTTGGATCTGTTTGTTCTGTGTCTGCAAATTTTATTGCGATGCACTGGATGCGTCTCACTCGGTCAATGTTTTTTGTGTTACTCTTTGCTAGAACAGCATGGTTTATTTGTCATATTGCCCTGCATACACTTGCTTCATGTTCAGATTACACCAACATGTCTTTACGACTACACTCTTGCAATGCTAAAGGTTTAAATTCCTTTATCCTATTCTCGGTACTAGACACACAAGGAAGATTGATAATACTGCAATGTCAATAAGGTGATATCTATATTACAATCATTAATGTGTATGCTCCAAATGCTAATCAATTGGTGTTCTTTAGAGATGCTATCTCCCCGCTTTCAGTTTCCTCACACCCTTTCATGATCATTGTTGTTGACTTTAATTTATCCATATCAGCTGCATGCGATAGGAGATCCCTTTGAAACCAATTGCCCTCAAAATATGTTTTGAAACAGTCTATATCCTTCTATTAATAGATCAGAGGTCATAAGCTGTTTGATATTTGGAGAATACAGCATCCGAGTACTAAACAGTTTTCGTTCTTCTCTCCGGTGCACAACGTTTACACCAGTCTACATTACTTTTTTCTTTCAACCCCCTACTTAAACAGTTAGCTCTGATATTGTCCCCAGCTTCTGGTCAGATCATTCTTTCTTGGCTTTACATTTGTTCCTAGATCGACCAAACTCTCGCACTTTCCATTGGTGCCACACTTCTATGTCACGCAGTTGTCAATGCTTCCATTTCAACAGCATTATGTGAATTTTTTTAACTTAATACAGGATCTGTGTCAGCATCCCCAACTGTGTGGGAAGCCCACAAAGTGTTTATTAGGGGTTACCTTATAATGGAAAGCTCACGTCTTAAGAAATCCATGCTTCACCAGAAAACTGACCTTATGAACCAATTATCTCAAACGGAAAAAAACTTATCGCTTCGCCCTCTTTGCCTAAACTTTTATTAGTGGTAAAACTTAAAGATCAACTTAAGACACTTTAGGCTAGTTCTATAGCGAAGAAACTGCTATGGATGAAGCTAATCAATAAACCTCATAGGATGTTGGTTAATAAACTGAAAGCACATTCGACAACTTCCGCTCCTGATTTTTTGTTTCAAGCAGATGCCCCCCCCCCCACTTTTTACCCCCAACAGATAGCCTAAGTATTTGGAGACTTCTATCATAAGCTTTATAACTGTTTATCACCAGACATACACCCCCCTTTCCATAAAGATTCCTTTGATGCCTTTTTTTCAACTCTCCATCTCCCTAAATTGAAAAGGGAAGATATGCTAACTCTAAACACACCTATTATTATGGAGGAACTGTGTGCAGTTGTTAAGGAGCTACCATCGCACAAAGCGCCGGGACCAGATGGGTTTTCCTACACATATTATAAGCAATTTATCGCAGATATAGGCCCTGCCCTATTGGAATTTTACTCCTCTCTGCTGAGCGGCGAAAAACTTAATTCGCAATTTCAACATTCTCATATCACAGCATTCCCAAACCCGGCAAAACCTAAAGACCCCAGCTAACTACAGGCCCATAGTATTATTAAACACGGATTATAACATTTTTACAAAACTCTTAGCAAATCGTTTGGCTCCTTTGCTTCCCAAAATCATCCATAAAGATCAAGTGGGATTTGTCTTGGCAAGACAGGCAGGGGACAACACTAGACGTAGGATCAATTTAGTTGACATACTCCATGGCTCACAAACTTATTGCTAAGTTTAGACGCTCAGAAGGCATTTGACCGGTTGGGATGACCCTATATGTTTGAACTATTACGACATATAGGAATACAAGGGCCTTTTTTAGAGCAATTACGGCACTGTATTCACGACCTACCCCACAGGTTAAGCTTCCCTTTGCCACATCTGATACTTTTCCCATGCTCAACGGAATAAGACAGGGATGCCACCTGTCCCCGATCCTATTTGTGTTATGTCTTAAACCATTAGCAGTAGCGATCAGAGCACACCCTGACATAGCAGGAGTGTCTGTGAGGGTGAAGGAATACAAACTCTCACTTTTTGCAGATAATGTTCTATTGACTATAACTAAGCCTCAATTGTCATTACCTGCATTGCATAAACTTCTACAAACCTTTAGTGATTTATCTGGCTATAAAATAAACACTTCCAAGATGGAAGCTATGTTCCTTAATATCCCATCCCAAGATCTTTCACTGCTTCAACAAAATTACTCATACCACTGGTGCATGTCATCTATTAAATACCTTGCTACTCATATAACCCCAACTTATGCTCAGTTGTTTGACCCTAACTACCCCCCCACTGCTTCAGATCTCTGCTCTCCTAAACCAGTTAGATGTTTATAAGATATCTTTCCTGGGTAGAGTAAACGTGTTAAAGATGTCAATTTTGCCAAAGCTACTTTACCTTTTTGAGACTCTACCAGTTGCAATACCTCATGCTCAACTGCAAATTCTACGAGCATTTCTTAGATTTATTTGGCATGCCAGAAAGCTCAGAATAGCAAGAACAGTTCTTTTGTCATCTAGAAATAATGGAGGCTTAGGGGTACCATATATTACCAATTACTATTTAGCCACTCATCTGAGACAAACACTATCATGGTTCACCCAAAAACCTCAGAACAGATGAGCAGAGATTGAATTAGGCTATATTTATCTGATCCATACATGTTCATTGCTATGCCCTATTCATCGTACATCACCTCTGTCTCCACCCCCCCCTTTTGCTTGAATCTATGAAATTTACCCTAAAAGTTTGGTCAACTTGTGTGAAATCTCAGCAGTTGCTGTCCATGTACTCTCCATTGTTAAATGTTTTATATAATCCAGAGCTCCCAGATAGTTTGTCCTACCTACACATGAGCCCTTGGGCAATTAATGGGATATTTCAATTCCGTCATCTGACCAATCCGGTCTTGTGCAGCATTCGGTCGTTTGAGGAGATTAGGGCATGGAAATCCACAATACCAGTATCAGCCAGATACACCTATTTACAGTCCCGTCATTTCTTCCATTCCTTGAATTCCTCATTAACACTAGATCTCCCCAACAGATTTGGAGAGGATATCTATTAAAGGTCCCTCCCAGCAACATCTTATCACCTCTTTATATAGCCTACTTTTCAATAAAGGTTCTCTTGTTGATAATCATCACTGTTATATGAAGAGATGGGAGGATGAACTTCAATGCTCAATCTCTTTGAAATGTTGGCAGGTGATTTGGGATTCTGTTGACCTCCCGTTGTGTTGTGTATAAAGAAAACATATATAAAATATCAATGCATTGGTACAAGACCCCTGTAGTGCTTCATGCGATCAACCCGAATCTGTCTGACAAGTGTTGGAGGTGCATGGGAGGAGTAGGCACCTTGGCACACATCTTTTTGTTTTGTCCACAGATTGCGGGTTATTAGGCTATGGTTAGAATGGTCGTGGAGCAAATACTCAATGTTACCCTACCCCTAGACCCGCTACGCTATCTCTTGGGGCTACCCTTTAGAGGTATCTCTAAGCAATCTAAGAGATTGGGAATACATATTCTGACGGCCGCTAGACGGGTGATACCATGACTCTGGAAATCAGTTGATGTTCCTATGCTAAATCATCTCTTAAGAGCGATCTCTGAAATCAGGGAAATGGAATATCTTACAGCTTTAGTGGGTGAACACTCAGGTCACTTTTGCTGTATTTGGGAGCTATGGGATCATTCTCCCTTTGGTAGACTTCCTTCCTCTCCCCCTCTCCCCCCCCCCCCCTTATATAGTCCTGACACCTTTCCAGGTAACATGCCTTTGACAAATAATGTAACCCAACGATGTGCAGGTTTATGTCGATTTATACCTTTGCATTCTGCAGTTTACCATGCTGTCTATTTATGTTCATATTTCTTCTGTTCTTGTTTTCCTTTATATATTTTATTGCAACGTTTACAGCCAAAGTGTTGTTTTTGTAACTATGTTCCAGAAAAAATGGGCACTGACCCTTAATAAAAATTTACAATAAAAAAAAAAACACAACAAAAACCCCAAAACTTTTATTACTTGTCAGATTGCTTTAACCGCTTCTGTGTTGCTATATAGCAGAAATAGTGCTACAGGGCAGCACAAGTGCGCAAAATCACATATATACATACGTGATTTTGCATTTCTGTTCGCAGGCGTGGGTGTCAATCACCGTGTCCCAGTCAGTAATTACTTACTGGTGATTTCCGAAAATCTCTAACGGGGAGGAGGACTGGTTTGTTTACTAACAGTCCTCCTCCCCGTCAGCTCTAGCACAATTAACTGTGCACAGCACAGCCACTCAGAGCAGTGTGATTACAGTGAAGCACACTGACACTGTCCCCAAGTAAAACACTCCCTGCACACAGTTAACCCTTTGATTGCCCCTCATGTTAACTCCTTCGTGCCCAGTGCCATTAGTACAGTTTCAGTGCTTTTTTTTTAGCACTGATCACTGTATTGGTGTCACTGCGGTTGTCAGTGACACCAAGTCAGTTCCCCCCAGTGTCAGAATGTCTGCTGCAGTCCCGCTATAAGTCGCTGATTGCCGCCAGTACTAGAAGAAATTAAAAATAGAAAAAGATTCCAGTATATATACCGCCATTTGTAACACTCTAACTTTCATGTAAACTAATTAATTTACACATATTGGGATTTTTTTTTTAGCAAAGACATGTAGCAGAATACATTTTGGTGTAAATTTATGACAACGTTTTATTTTTTAAATTTTGTTTTACTGGACATGTTTAGCAAAAAGTCAAAAACATTGTTTTTTTCTCAAAATTATCTTTTATTGTCTTTTTTTCTATAGCACAAAAAATAAACATCTCACAAGCGATCAAATACCACCAAAAGAAAGCTCTATTCGTGGGAAATAAAGGACGTAAATTTCATTGGGTGCGCAATTGTCAGTTAAAGTAACATAGCACCGTAACGCAAAAAATGGCCTGGTCAGGAAGGGGGGTAAATCCTCAGGAGGGCAAGTGGTTAACTGACTTCATCTACAGATCAAAGTTTATCCTTTATCTGCAGTTGAGTGATACAAATGTTACAATATATAATCTGAGCAAGTGTTATTTATAGACACTGTCAGACTGCTTTTTTTTGGCGGCTAAACCTGCCAACCTTCTCAGTGTACACTGAAATACGGCTTTAATTAATCAGCCGAGCTGCTGTGTACTGGGAGGAGGGAAAAGGGCAGAAGGACTGGAAATGCTACACATTCCCTGTATACCATTAAATTTTCGGGGGGGCTTCTGCAGCATACAAAAGGTCTGCAACTAGTTAAAGCACTGAATTTGTAAATAGATCTTCAGTTTCTGGGTCTAAAAAAGCAATATATTTTTTTTTTAAAGGAACCTTTACTGTAAATAATGTAACTTTTAGTACACTGACTTTCAAAATCACTACTTGAACATAAAAGAGGCATTCCGTGAGTGTAAGTACTTGTAAATTGCAGCCTGATTACCACATACGTACACTATACTCTCCTACGCAGAGGCCCATTTTTATAATCAGGAAAGAATAATTGACAGCCTAAGACACCAGACCTCAGGAGGACCCATGAGGAAGTTGAAAATATTCTGCTCAATGTTTATGGTAATCCAATTTCAGACCTGCAACCCTATAAACTTTTTCCAGAAGGGAGTCTACAGTGGTAGACTTCATGTTTTTTTTTAGCACAGGTTTAAGAAGTTTAACAATCATACTCAATACGCACACTGTCCTGTTTTAATAGCTGCTTTATGCATTGACATACATCTTTAGACCCAGTCTGTCTGGGCAGTATGATCACCTACTGAACTGGCACAATCCACAGGAAGACAGAGAGAGATACCAAACCACATAGGTAAACAAGTTGAATGTAGCCCAATGAGCAATGAAGAAATGTCAGATTACTACAAAACAATATTAACCTCATGCAGTTCAATACAGCACAGAACAATTACACACAAGTTGGGACAGGACACTCCCCACCTGATATCATAAGATTTCACTATAATCCAATATAGGCTCATAAAGGATGACCTCTTTTTGGACCTAAAGAGAACATGCAAAATGAATAGATATATGCAAGTCCAAAAATGCCAGGTGAATACCAGGATGAACTAGATGTTGCAGTCTTGATACCTGAAACAATTCATGAAAGGATCAAGTCACTTTTCCATGGGTGGCAAAGCATGAATAATCATGTGAAGGTAATTTTTTTGATCTGAAGAATGTCCTTATTCACTGCTTTCAACCTGTGAAGTGGAGAATTTGTAGAAGAGGAATCCCAGTCCTTGGGACTCTCACTGGAACTTTTCACATGAAGCAACCTACCTGTTTAGCAGTTGCCGAATGCAGTTCTATCGATAGCGGAGCCAGCTTAAAGCTGTATTATTGATTCTCTCAACATTAGCTTTACAAGTGCATACACTGAGTGAACACTGTTTCTTACTGGAGCAAGGAGCGATGATAACAACCCAGCCTAGTCTGGTCTTTTGAACAAAAGGATCATTGCAAAGATCATCTGTGCACTGTTCTGTGATTTCAAGCTCAAGAAGAAGATCACTAAGTTTCTGGTTGTCCTTACTGGATTGTTTCAGAGAGTTCTGCAAAATCTTAAACAAGGAAGACTAAATAATTATAGAGCTTCCTGTCAGGGCAGGGCTGTGGAACGGACAGGTAGGCCTAGTGGCAGGGTAACGCACTGGCTGACAACAACCACCACCAACAGACCGAAGTCCCCCAGGGCGCGGAGTCTAAGTCCCAGGCTGCCCTTCACCAGGGCCCCTGATGGTGGGGATGGACTTGACGCAGCCAGGAACCAGGTCGCGGCCCCCGAGACACCCCGGCTGCGGTAATGGCCGCTGCCAATGGCGTGTAGCTGGTGAGAATGACAATAGCGTAGTCAGGCAAGCTGGGTCAACAACAACGGGACAAAACAGTACAGAACAGTAGACAGAGAATCACAGGTCATGGGCCGGGTTCAGCAATGGAAGGTCAGATCGAAGGAAAACACAGAGAATGGTCTAGTCACAAGCCGAGTCAAATACCAGAAGAGTCACAAGCATATACACAGAGCTGTAGCAAGACAAAGACACAAGACACAAGTGCAAAGAGCATGTGCGGATCACAGGCTTATATGTACTCAGCCACACCCCTCTGGGGGATGGACCTCAGAGACCTGAAGGCATAAAAGCTTCCCACCATGCTCAGCATAAATCCAAGATGGATGCCAGCACATGGAGTAACATAACCTCTGGGAAAAGGTAGGACCTTGACACTTCCATAAGTTTGCTCAACTGTCTCCCATTTGAGATTAGGGTTTTTTTCTGGTTTCTGAATTTTAAGCCCCTTAACACAGTTCAACAACTGAGGAACAAACTATCTGATTAAAAAAAAAGTTCTTGCCTAGGTGGGACGCTAAAGTTCTGGAAAGGAGGATCTACAACTTCTACAGTTCTCCGGGTGGTCATTGAACTTCATTTGGTGTTAATTAGTTCTCTGCAAGTCATGTACATAGCAAAGTCTGAGGTATAAGTTCCTTGTGACCTTATCATGACAGCTATTCATTCACTATTGTTAGAGGTGGTGGTATCCAATATCTTGTGTTTAGGTGTTGGAATTAAAATGGAGTAGCAGATGTGTTCAATTCAGATGAAGGCTGGCTTGGGATCTGGAGGTCTGTTTTCTGGTGTACATCATTTCCTAAGTACAGTATGTGGCCATATATAGGAAATGATGTAACCCCTCTGACACCAGACCATTTGCTTATGTGGCCAGGGATTCCTGGCCATAAATGTGAATGGGCCAAGTGATGTCAGTGGTTGGTAAGGACACGGCAGGTGCAACCCTGAACAGAAGTTGTTACACTCATTCATGCACACTGAATGCCTTAAACATTTGGTGTTCAGATGAACACCCAAACAGCCAGTGTTTGGTCTGAAATAATGTTTGGACTGAACACTGAGCTCATCTTACTGATAAATTCTTGCGCTGTCTGCCTGTGCTGCACTCTTATCAAGTCTTACTATTTGTTCTCAGCTAACTCTGAGGACTACAGAATCCCTCATATCTTTGTTATAAAGAAGCTGAAAGAAGGAGATTATTACAAACCTGTCCTATAGTGATAATGCTGCCTTTCTATAGATACAGTAGGGGGAACAAGCTTTGTTACCCTAGGATAGAAAGTATGTTACCGGCAGGACTAGTAAACTGTAAAATATTCCAATTTTGTTCTTGGATGTAGATATGTCTTTTCTATGATTTCATATTCTTTTTTTCTCAGTCTGGATTTACACTGTTCAGTGTGCATGCATTGCCAATGATAACTAACTACACATGTAAAAATATTTAGAAATATGCCGAGTTGCTATAATGAAGTCAAAACAGATTCAGTAAAGTATTTCCAATTGCCTGAACCAGAGATAAGAAATAAGGGGTTGCGGTATGTAGGTTCTGTCATTTGGATGAAGTGTGTATGTCTACAGTCAGATCAGTTTGTATAATTGCCTTCAGTGCTGCTCATCAGTCTGTTCAGCTGTCCAGAAATTCAATCTAATGCAGTCAGTCACACAGAATCTCTGCACAGAGACTATAATCACTGTGTTAGCATTTATTTTAGGTATCAGTAAAGTTTGCTAATAAACTGTATAACTACATGACCTTTTGGTTGTGCTTCCTTACAGGCACGTTCTTGCTGTCAACTGGCTTTAAACAGAATTGATTTAATCCTCAGACTACATTTCATTTTATGTCTTTCCAGACATATATAAGTTTATGGAGCCTTCCTAAGGAGGCATACATACACACAGATTTATTTTGACATGTCTTGCCCAAAGGTGCTTTAGTGCATCTATAACTGCCCCCTTTCACCTCCATGGTAGAAGCAGTCTATAGTGAGCCAGCAAGGGGGCTCAGCACTGCAATGTGTTTTAAAAGACAATGAATACACCTTTTGTGCAGTTTATTCATCTTGAGATGTGCTAAAGCACTGAACCCTGCTGGATGTATCGACAGTCTGTTTTAACCTCATAAGTGATGGAAGCTGTTCTGTATACCAACATGCATTGCAGCACTCTTGACTTCAAGTACAGAGCCTATACTAGAAATAATTTTGATGCCCATTCAGTAAGTTTTAAAAAAGCCTGATTTGCTTGCTGGCAGAAAAAGTGCAGAGCTATAAAATATTTAAAGAAGTAGTTTAAAGTGATACTAAAGTCTTGTTTTTTTAAAATTAAAAACATGTCATACTTACCTGCTCTGTGCAGTGGTTTTGCACATAGCAGTATAGAACCACCTCTTCTCAGGTCCCCTTCCTCCTGTCAGGTGCCCCCACAGCAAGCAGCTTGCTATGGGGGCACATGAGCAGACATGCCTCTGAGCCACGGCTCTGTGTGTCCATTCACACACATAGCCACAACTCAGCCCCGCCCCCTCCTGATTTGCTTACTGGCTGTGATTGACAGAAGTGGGAGCTGATGGCTCCCACTGCTGCCTCAGCCAATCAGGAGTAAGAGTCTTTGGAGAACTGAGGCTCTTGTGGGCATTGCTGGATGAAGAAGGGGGTCTGTTTTACATAGAAGGTTTTTTACCTTTATGCATATAATGCACAAAGGTAAAAGACCTTGAGCTTTTATAGGACCCCTTTAAGATGGGCCTTAATGCTGGATAAATACTCGCATATATGCAAACACCTTCCACCTTCCTTTGTGAAAAAAAAACTCTTTAAAAAGGCATTTCTTTTTAGACTGCAGCATGAACCCCTGTCTTTTTAAAAGGTTATTCCAAACAAAAATGGTAAAGCAAAAGTTACCCCCCTGGCTTCTTATAACTCTTAGGAACTCTAATGGTTAGATTTCTTGTCAATACAGTATATCCTGGCTCTATTCTCACTCATTTTGGAATTTTTGGGTTTTTGCCCACCTTGGAAAGTTTCAAGTTGCCCTGTTAAATTCTCCATGATATAAAATAAATTACAAATACAACAGAAAGGGTGGATAATAACACTAACGACAGGTTTTCAAACCTAGGAAATTCACTGAAATCCCAATCGAGATGGAATAAAATTATTAGGTGGTTTACCATTCCAGCGTCTACTAGAAACTGAAAGATGAGTTCTGGGTGGACTGGCCTCTTTTATCCAGGGTTGAGAATAACAAAGAACTGTTGTGACATTTTATACTCTCACACTCTTTTATCATGTGCAAGTTTTTGAGGCGTGCAGATTGCAATTTAAACACCATAGAGGTAACTACGAAGAGCTACTCATTTAGTATTGTTACTTTGTGAAAAAAAAAAGTTTTACTAATCAGGTGTATTAGATGCACAGTACAGTAGTCTATTGAACTGCTAGACAGTAAATCTGGCAAACACTGATTATAGCTTCTGCAGCAAAGATCACGTCTTTACTTCGGCAGGAGAAAAGGAGATAGTATAGATATGTCACACCACCTTGTCTTTCTTCTCAGTTCCAGTATAAATTGCTCTGTTGCATTAGGAACATAAAATGAATTAAGTAATGAAGATGGTCACAGTTTGAACAAGCCATTACTAATATAGTGTCTGTACGACCAATATGTTGATCACGAACAGAACTATACTAGTGCCCCCTTAGTATAATGTCTCTAAAAAAAACAGTGTTAGCAGGTTCAGCCCCATTCTATGCCATCACTAGAGTTTAGCCCCTCCACACCCTCACCAGTCAGTAGATCACTGTCACCTGTACACAAAGCTGCAGTGTTAGAATGATCAGGCCTAATCTCTGCTGACAATAGCAGGTGAATTTTATTTGTAGCTGTTCAAGCAGTCCCTGACAGCCAAGAGCTCTTTTCCTGTGAGTCGCACTAGGTAACTGTACATTTTTTGCCCAAAATGTCCCAAAAAAGGTATGTTAGAGAAAAGGCCTACAGGATTCTGAGCATGTCAGATGAGAGCAAATGGGAAGCCTCTCTAACAGAATCTGCCTCAGAATATGAACCTGTAGAAATCAGAAGCACCCCATGAGGGAGCTCAGATGATGAAGTGGTCCCTGTTAAGGTCAGACATACTTGACCCCAGGTAGCTGGTGTGCTAGAAATGCATAACTTGTCTCATATGCAGCAGGATCCAAGTACTAGCTCTGCACTACATTTTGGTGAACTGGCAAGCACCAGCAATCTAGTACATCCTGCCATTTTACACACCAGCATTGCAGTATAGCTTGGTGACTTGGCAAGCCTCATAAGTGCAGTTCAAGCTGGTGAGGTGGCTAGCAGTAGTAGCGTCCTACAGCTACCAAGAATTCAAACACAGACCCATTGATCCCATAGAGTCTTTCCGGATGTGCTTTACTATCCTGATTGGCAACCCACAGATTCATCAGCACCTATTATCCCCCCATTCATTGCCCAATGTGGAATTCAGGTGTAAACAGCATTTTGTTAGCTGTTTTTCATAGAAGATCTGTATAATTTGATTGTGACCCAAAGCAATTTATATGCACAACAAAACATTGCTGCCCACCAAAATTCAACTCTTGCCAGACAATTCATGTGGAAACCTATCATGGTTTCTGAATTTTAAATTTTTTTGAGCCTAACCCTTAACTTGGGCATTACAAAAAAGAATGTACTGTGGTCATATTGGTCCACAGACCCAATTAATTGTATGCCTGTGTTCTCTGCTGTAGTCGCCAGGAAATGATATGAGACAATAATGCGTTTCATGAATTTTAGTGATAACACACTCTGTCATCCTCAGGGTGACCCTGAATATGATCGGCTCTACAAAATTCATCCCCTTATAATCTACCTAACTGAACAATTCACAGATATGTATACAAATTATAAAGTAGTGGTGCACTATCCTTGTTCAATCCAGACATATCAATTTAACAAGTAATGTCCATCAACAACTAGTATGTGAATCCATAAATAGTCTATGTATTAATCGCTTTCTAGAATCCCAATGCTGTGCCCGTGAAAATACGTAATCAATGTACTCTGCTCCCTTTAAGTGAAAAACTTGCTCACCTTATGACCAGACCTAAAAACTATAGGTCAAGTGTGCTATTTATTCAATAATATTTTTCAATATCTCGCTCCAAGACGTGAAGATTCACCCAAAAATAAAGCATATATTTCATAGCGCAACACTGTATAAAACAGTATGCCTCAAACAGCATCAGTCTATACACTCACATTCACTTTGGTAAAAACGTGCCCACAACCTATTCTTCATGTGTTATAAAAAATGTGTGTCCAAAATGGACAGATGGACACTGACATGAAGTAATATCCACCCGGGCAAACACAGCTTCTTAAAGGATTGGGATGGATGAAGTAGCTGCTAACAGGCAGAAGTGGACATACAAAGTTGGAATAACAGAATGTGTTTTTGACCTATGGTTATGAAAGTCAAAAGAGAAGGTAAGCCGGCATAGCACATAAGGGTGGCAACCTAACAAGCATGTTTGGAGGTGATGATTTGGAGTACACATTATTTATTGGAGTGATCAGATATCAGATGCTGTTAAGGGCAGAATAGACCCCAGATCTCTCAGTAAAGAGTACCTGTCACTGCCTATTGCTATCAAAAATATTTACACTGCAAAAAAAATAAAGGGTCAGTGTAAAAAAAATAAAGTAAAGTAAATAATTTTAAAAGATGCACAATTTTAAAATGTGACATGTTTGGTATCTATTTACTCAGCGTAACATCATCTTTTATATTGTACCCAAACTGGGTATTATTTTGTGTTTTTATGCATTAAAATTCAAACAAGTGTATTTTTTCCCAAAAAATTTGTGTTTGAAAAACCGCTATATTAGTAGGGGTTCAGAGTAATTTTCTAGAAAAAACTTTTGATTTTTTCATGTAAACAAAAAGTTTTAGAAAAGGCTTGGTCTTCAAGTGGTTAAAAGAGGGATTGATGTATGGTGGAAGCTTCTATGTTTTGCCATAAAAATGACTGTTCAAACACCTCCCAAATGACCCCTTTTTTGAAAGTAGACATCCCAAGGTATTTGCTGAGAGGCATGTTGAGTGCATGGAAGATTTTATTTTTTGCCACAAGTTTTTGGAAAATAATAGAATGTGTTTTTTGTTTTACACAATGTTGTCACTTTAATGAGATATCTCTCACACATGCCATTCCCCAAGTATGGGAATACCACATGTGTGATACTTTTTGGGAGCCTAGCCGCGCATGGGGGGCCGAACACCAATTACCACCTTCAGATTTTAAAAGGGCATAATTTCCTCATTTCATTTCCTCACTACCTATCATAGTTTTGGAGGCCCTGAAATGCCAGGATAATGAAAACACCCCAACAAATAACCCTTTTTTGGAAAGTAGATACCCCAAGGAATTTGATAGGAGGCCTGGTGAGTAAGGTAAGTAAGGTTTTGAAAATGAAAAAAGGAAATACAAAATTTTTTTTTTCTTTCTTAATTTTGAGAAAACTTGTGACAGAAAAATTAGATGAAAATACCTTGGGGTGTTTACTTTTCAAATTGGGGTCATTTAGGGGAGTGATTTTACTATCCTGGCATTTAAGGGACTCCAAAACTGTGACAGGTAGTGAGGAAGTGAAATAAGGAAATTACACCCTTTGAAAGCCTGAAGGTGGGCATTGGATTTCGGCCCCTGTAGGCAGCTAGGCCCCCAAAAAGTATCACACATGTGGTATCCCCATATTTAGGAAAAGTAGGAGAATGTGTTTTTGGGTGTAATCTCACATACACCCATGGCATGTGTGAGAAATATCTTATTCAAGTGACAATTTTGGATTAAAAAAAGAAAAAAAGTTGTCATATTTTAAAAACGTATGACAAAAATTAACTTTCACACAAACCAATCAATATACACTTATTGGGATTTTTTTTTTACCAAAGACATGTAGCATAATACATTTTGGCTTACATTTATAATGAAATTCGAGTTTATTGGATATTTTTTTATAGAAGAAAATACAGTATTTTTTCAAAATGTCCAGTCTTTTTTCATTTACAGTATATCACAAAAAATAAAAACCCAGTGGTGATCAAATACCACCAAAAGAAAGCTCTATTTGTGTTTAAAAAAATTATATAAATTTTGTTTGGGTACAGAGCATGACCGTGCAATTATCAGTAAAAATAGCACAATGCTGAATAGCAAAAACATGGCCTGGTCATTAAGGGGGAGAGCCCTCCATGCCATTTGTCTGAAACTCCTTTGGCATACAAAATGGCCATTCTTGTTTTTTAACATTCAGCGCCCACTGAATTCAGTGAGATTCTGCAAACTGAACCCAGGTTCTTTTGGCTCATCACTAAACCCAACCTTCTGCTTGGAGTACAGGAGTTGGGGAAGAGGCCTTTTTCCCTGCACACTGAGACAAAGGTAATTTCTGTAACAGACCAGATTACATTCCTTTCAACACTAGTTGGTACCTGGCAAAGGTGGCTAACCCCCACCCTTTGCAAAGCACTCTTCCCAATGTTGATAGACTTTGCCTCTTCCCTAATTTTGGCACCACAAAAAGGAAGTGGCGGTAATATGAGGGGATTTATGGTGGAAACTTAGGAACCCTTTATAATAAGGGGGCACCCAGATATCCACCCCCTCCCAGGGGAATGAGTACCAGGTTACATAAAAGTATAACTAAAGGCAGAATTTTTTAGTTTTGGATAGAGTGGAGAGGGATTAGAACACTTGTCAGTTTTTATTACTGTCTGTGCCCCCATTAAGGAGATTCACCCTAATCTATTTGTCCTGTTTACCATTATCATTGAAAATGAATGTAAAGAAAATCCCAAATTTCGGGTTATCCCCAGAAAAGTAACAGAAGAGAAATCTTAGAATGGGGACACTAGTTCTGGTAACCCAGGGGCCCTCTAAGAATTACCTTAATTTGTAGGTATTTCCTCCTACAAACAGGTATTTCTGTTTAACTATGGGACAGAAAGTGAAGGGAAATCTTCGGAATGGCACACAGATGGTAAAAAAAAAAACTGGCAGGAGTTATAACCCTCTCTTGCTCTATCCAAAATGAAAAAAAAAAAGCTTTGCCTTTAGTTTCACTTTAATTCTCCTTACCCATTGCCACAAAGACTTAAAAATATAAACAGACAGACACACACACACACAACGTCCTTCAATTGAAATAAAAACACCACTAGGTTTATTTTTTTTTTCTAAATAAACAAAAAAAAGACATGTTTTTCTTTGTTTCTGTTATAAAATTATGCAAATAAATCATCTCTCTTCATAAATTTTGGCCAAAATGTATTCTGCTACATTTCTTTGGTGAAAATAGCCAAAATCAGTGTTTATTATTTAGTCTGTAGGAAAGTTATAGAGTTCACAAACTATGGTATATATCTGAAAATAGATCAGTCCTGATGTACTGATTGCCTGTCTCATTTGAAGCCTGAAAATCCCAGGACAGTACAAATACCCCCCAAATAACCCTTTTTGGAAAGTAGACAGTCCAAGGTATTTAGTAAGAGGCATGGCGAGTTCTTTGAAGTCATTTTTTGTCACATTGTTTTGTAAAAGAAATTTTTAAAAATAGATTTTTCCCAATTTTCTTTTACATACTGTCACCAGTGCAGAACAGCATCATCAAATACCTTGTGTGGCAGTGATCAGGGACACTGACTGGTGACAGTACGCAAAAAAGAAAAAATAAATACATATTTTTCTTCAATAATTTTAAATATTTGCTTTCTTTATTACATTTTTTTTTACGATTTTTTTTTAACATACTGTGACCAGAGCAATCTAGTGTTACCATAGTAAGTGGGTAAGTGATCAGGATTTTTTTCTTTTTACTCATTATGATTGCTTATACCAGTGACTTTCAGTGAACTTATAAACAATCATTTTTACTAAATGAAATCTTTCAGTATTTACTGTTGTTTTTAGCTGTGAGTGGCCGCAGCTAATTACATGGTACAGATGGTCTGTGATTGACCCTGTCTGTACCATGTGATCACTGTGACCAATCAAAAAGATCAACACAATAGTACACAACAGATGGCGTGAATGAACTGATTGATGTCAATGACATTTCTGGACTCTATGATTGACATGGATTTACTTAAGGGGAAAAGAATAACATTTATTTATTGCATGTCTGTATTTTATTTCAATGAAATTATATTTTATAAGGTGTATGTGTGTTTATTTACTTTTACCTCTTTGTGGGAATCTGTAGTGAGGAATAATGTACCCCTGCACTCATTTCCCTGGAAGGGGCAGATATGTGGGCACCCCCTTATAATGACAGGACTTCCAAATTTCACAATAAGTCCCCTTCTTTGGGCATTGGAGATGGGGTAGAGGCATTTGTTCCTCAATATTAGGACCGAGGTGTCCCACAAGAGGGGAGGATTTGCCACTCCCGACACAAGGTACCTTCAATGTTAAAAGGCATGAGGGCCTACTGTGGTACAGGAAGGGAAGAGCTGGCTTGTTGTCCTTCCTTTTCTGGCCACCTAGACTACATGCCTAGACAAGGGTCAGGATAGAATTGCAAAGGAAACCCTATAACCCTATAAACACTATTCCCTCCCCCCTTTTTTGGAATACTAGTGATCTACTATGGAGATTCATGCCTATTGTATCTGTAAACATGTGAGTGCAAAATCTGTGTGTCTGCTTTTACTAATAAAAGGAATTACACTATTTTGGATGCCTCTCTCCATTCCTTACATGTATATATCTATTGGCTCTACATTTGAATCACTGGGAATGACAAGCAACATTTAATTAGGAGGACTACAAGCTCCAGCATGACTTTCTACATTTGAATCACTGGGAATGACAAGCAACATTTTAATCAGGAGGACTACAAGCTCCAGCATGTCTTTCTATGCCCCACCAAAAGCGTGAAAGACTCTTATTTCACCATAAGAGTCCATTAAAGTTGGTGAGTGAAGAGGCACACAGGCGGGGAGCACAGAGCACTTATCACCTTCTGGATGTGAAAGGGATTTTTGTTCGTTTGTTGATTTCACATTTAGGACTTTATTTCACAATTGTTTTTTTATTTGTTCATTATTATAGCATGTTTTTCATGTAATATAACATACATTGAGGCAGGACTCCTGCTATTTTGTGTATTATGTTGATAAGGTTGTACCTTTTATAGAAGCAGCAGCCCAGTTTTTGTTTAATATTCAGTGTGCACTAATGATTGGTGTGTCCTAAGAGCAGGTGATCATTATCTATCACAGTAATATGAGAATAGTTATTTTTCTGCACGGGGATTATGGGTGGATGATTGCAGATGCACATGTCAAGGATCATACTTGAATTGTTTCCCCTAAGAACATGGGTATAGTTATTTTTCTATATGGGGATTATGGGTGGAATATTCTGGGTAAACATACCTAGGAAAACATTTGGCATGTTTCTGATAACAATATGAGAATAGATATTTTTCTACATGGGGATTATGGGTGGATGATTGTAGGTACACATGCCAGGGATCATATTTGACCTGTTTCCCCTGAGAATATGGGTATAGTTATTTTTCTATATGGGGATTATGGGTGGAATATCATGGTTAAACATGCCTAGGAACACATTTGACTACTTTCTGATAAGAATATGAGAATAACTATTTTTCTAGATGGGGATTATGGGTGGATTATTGTTTGTAAACATGCCAAGGAACACATTTGACTCTTTTCTGATAAAAATATGAGAATAGTTGTTTTTATACATGGGGATTATGGGTGTATTATTGTGGATACGCATGGCAAGAACCGTATTTGACCTATTTCTGAAAAGATTATAGTCATAATTATTTTTCTGTATGGGGACTATGGGTGGAATATCATGGTTAAACATGCCTAGGAACACATTTGACTTGTTTCTGATAAGAATATGAGAATAGCTATTTTTCTACATGGGGATTATGGATGAATTATTGTGAACTCACATGCCAAGGACCATATTTGACCTATTTCTGAAATAATTATAGGTATAGTTATTTTTCTACATGGGTAATATGGGTGGAATACCATGGTATACATGTCTAGGAAAACATTTGACTTTGACAGAGACCCAACTTTCTGGAAATGGGCTCTATATTGCACCCCATAATTCTTTGGTAATCTTCAGATTTCATAATGCCATGCACACGTTCAAGATATCCAGTGCCTGAAGCAGCAAAGCAACCTCAATACATCAGTGACCCCCCGCCATGTGTGACTGTAAGGACTGTATTCTTTTCTTTAAAGGACTCATTGCTTTTAATGAGGCCAGTAAAATTATGCGCTTTACCGAAAAGCTGTGATTTTGTTTTGTCTGGCCACAGCACATTCTCTGAAAAGGGCTTTGGCTTCATCAGGTAAGTTTTGGCAAACTCCAATCTGGCTTTTTTAGTTTTCTGTGACAGCAGTGGGGTCCTCCTGGGTCTCCTACCATAGCATCCCTTTTCATACAGATGGCAACATATAGTACGAGCTGACACAGTTGTACCCTCAGCTTGAATTTGTCTGGAAGTTGATCGAGGTTCTTTAGCCATGGTGGCTTTGTTCAATCTTCAATTTTTTAGCAATTTTTTTGTTTTCACCATTTCCAGGGAGATGCTTGACAATGTTGACAATTCTTGACAATGTTGTGCACAGAGGACACAGGATCATTAAAATCTCTGGAGATGGACTTGTAATCTTGAGATTGTGCATGCTTTTCCACAATTTTTGTTCTCAAACCCTCAGACACATTTTAACTGGTTTCGGTGAGATTGCTATAATGTCAGCACCTGTTAATTGATACAGGTGAGTTTAATTACAAATTACATGAGCATTACAAACTTGGAATGCAATTATTTCTTACAATTTTGAGAAGGTGCCAATAATTTTGTCCAGTTCATTTTTTAAGGTTTAGCGTGGAATGTGTCAGATTTGGGTTTTTGTTTCTCCACTTTTTTGTGTCATACCAATACAAACAAAATAAATAAACATGAGAATTCCTAAACATTTGTAATTGCAATGATTTTCTTCGCAAAGTGGTCAATGGGTCAAATGTGTTACTAGGCATGTATAACCATTATTATTCCACCCATAATCCCCATGTAGAAAAATATCTATACCCTTATGCTTATCAGAAAGGGGTCAAATGTGTTCCTAGGAATGTTTAACCATGATATTCCACCAGTAATCCCCATGTAAAAAAATATCTATAGACATATTGTTATCAGAAACGGGTCAAATCTGCTCCTTGGCATGTGTATCCACAATAATCCACCCATAATCCCCATGTAGAAAAATAACTATTCTCATATACTTAACAGAAAAAAAACAAATGTGTTCCTAGGCATGTTTAACCATTATTTTCCACCCATAATCCCCATGTATAGAAATAACAATACCCATAATCATTTCAGAAATAGGTCAAATATGGTCCTTGGCATGTGTATCCACAATATTCCACCCATAAACCCATGCAGAAAAATAATTATTCTCATATTCTTATCAGAAACAAGTCAAATATGTTCCTAGGCATGTTTAGCCATAATATTCCACCCATAATCTCCATGTATAAATATAACTAAACTCATAATATATTTAGAATTAGCTCAACTATGGTCCTTGACATATGTATTCACAATAATCCACTCATAATCCCCATGTAGAAAAAAAAACCCCATAATCATTTCAGAAATAGGTCAAATATGGTCCTTGGCATACCCATAATCCTCATGTAGAAAAAATATCTATTATATTTTTATCAGAAAGGGGTCAAATGAGTTTCTAGGCATGTTAAAAAGCAATATTCCACCCATAATCTTCATGTAGGAAAATAGCTCTTCTCTTGTTCAAATATTTTATTGGAAGGCTTCAAGCCACAGTCACAATTCCAATGCAGTAATACAAAAAAAATGCATCAAGGGTAACATAAGATCGGGACAGAGTATGAGATCAACAGGCAGAGATCGGTTATGGTCGTTTGTATCACATACAGGTACAATCAAGGAGGATGCAGGAATTCTTGCATCCGGTAGTAAACAATACATTTGTATGGGTATAATGCTCAACAGGAAAATGAGAAAACTGAAAAACAGGTAAAAGCGTAGAGGATAATGATATATTGGCAACAGGAGATACAAACAAAAAACATCAGAATACAAAGAGCTGCGTGTCAATCTATATTAGGCTGGGGGTCATAGTATGGGTTTGGTATCTCATGATTAGCTGTGGGTAGTAGGTAGCTACCGCCTGCGGCAGCATGTAGGAAAGCAAGTAGGTGTGCTAAGTATGACCAGGTTATCCATAGGCTTGAAGAAAATTAAGAAAAAGAAAGAGGAGAGAAAAAAAAACAAGGGGGGAAGCGAGGAACAGGGACAAGGGGGTATGGGATAGAAAAGAGGGAGGGGGAAGGGGAAACAAGGAGTGGTAGCATGTAGAGACATGGACAGGTAAGGGTGAAGGGAAGAAAGGGAGTAGTCAGAGAAAGGGGGGGGGGTCAGAGAAAGAGAGGGAACAGGAGGGTAGCCCCGAGGGAATGCTAGATCCTGTGGCTGAAAGGGGAGCTAAGAGCATAGGTGGACTCAACATGGATAAAGCAAGGAATCATCAATGTCTGGAGGTAAACAGTGTTCCACCCAGGGATTTCAAAGGAAAATAGCTATTCTCATATTCTTATCATAAACAAGTCAAATGTGTTCCTACGCATGTTTAACCATGATTTTCCGCCCATAATCTCCATGTAAAAAAATAACTATGCCCATAATCATTTTAGAAATAGGTCAAATATGGTCCTTGGCATGTGTATCCACAATAATATACCCATAATCCCCATGTGAATAAGCAACTATTCTCATATTTTAATCAGAAAGGGGTCAAATGTGTTCCTAGGCATGTTAAAAAACAATATTCCACCCATAATCTCAATGTGGAAAAATATCTATTCTCCTATTCTTTGCAGAAAAAAGTCAAATGTGTTCCTAGGCATGTTTAACCATGATATTCCACCCATAATCCCCATGTTGAAAAATAATTATGCCCATAATCTTTTCAGAAATAGGTCAAATATGGTTCTTGCCATGTGTATCTGGAATAATACACGTATAATCCCCATGTAGAAAAATAACTATTCTCCTATTATCAGAAACAAATCAAATGTGTTCCTAGGCATGTTTAACCATGATATTCCACCCATAATCTCCATGTAAAAAACCCCTATACCTATAATTATTTCAGAAATAGGTCAATTATGGTCCTTGGCATGTGTATTCGCAATAATTCACCCATAATCCCCATGTAGAAAAAGAACTATTCTCATATTCCTATCAGAAAGGGGTCAAATATGATCCCAGGCATGTTTACCATGATATTTCACCCATAATTCCCATGTAGAAAAATAATCATGGCCATAATTTTTTCAGAAATAGGTGAAATATGGTTTTTGCCCTATGTATCCACAATAATACACCCATAATCCCCATGTAGAAAAATAACTATTCTCATATTATTATCAGAATCAGGTCAAATATGTTCCTAGGCATGTTTAACCATGATATTCCACCCATAATCCCCATGTATAAAAATAACTATACTTATAATTATTACAGAAATAGGTCAAATTTGGTCCTTGGCATGTGTATTCACAATAATCCACCCATAATCCCCATGTAGAAAAATAACTAGTTTCATATTCTTATCAGAAAGTTGTCAAATGTGTTCCTAGGCATGTTTAACTATGATATTCCACCCATAATCCCCATGTAGAAAAATAATTATGCCCATAATCGTTTCAGAAATAAATCAAATACAGTTCTTGCTATGTGTATCCACCATAATACACCCATAATCCTCATGTAAAAAAATAACTATTGTCATGTTTTTATCAGAAAGAGGTCAAATGTGTTCCTAGGCATGTTAAAAAACAATATTCCACCCATAATTCCCATGTAGAAAAAGAGCTATTCTCATATTCTTATCAGAAAGGGGTCACATGTGTTCCTAGGCATGTTTAACCATGATATTCTACCCATAATCCCTATATAGAAAAATAACTATATCCATATTCTTGGAGAAACATGTAAAATATAGTCATTGACATGTGTATCTGCAATCATCCACCCATAATTCCCATGTACAAAAATAACTATTCTCATATTTTTTTATCAGAAATAGGTCAAATGTGTTCCTAGGCATGTTTAATCATGATATTTCACCCATGCTCCCCATGTAGAAAACTATACCCATATTGTTATGGGAAACTGGTCAAATACAGTATGATCTTTGGCATGTGTATCCACAGTCATCCACCCATAATCCCCATGTAGAAAAATAACTATTCTAATATTATTATTATAAACAAGTCAAATGTGTTCCTAGGCATGTTTAACCATGATATTCCACCCATAATCTCCATGCAGAAAAACAATTATACCTATATTCTTATGAGAAACAGATTAAATATGGTCCTTAGCATGTGAATCCAAAAAATTACACCCATAATCCCCATATAGAAAAAGTAATCGTTCTCATATTCTTATCAGAAAAACATCAAATGTGTTCCTAGGCATGTTTAACCATTATATTCCACCCATAATCCCCATCTGTAAAAATAACAGTACCCATAATCATTTCAGAAATAGGTCAAATATGGTCCTTGGCATGTGTATCCACAATATTCCACCAATAATCCCATTGCAGAAAAATACCTATTCTCATATTCTTATTAGAAAAGGGCAAATATATTCCTTGGCATGTGCATGCACAATCATCCACCCATAATCCCCACGTATAAAAATAACTATCATATTATTATCAGAAAAGGGTCAAATGTGTTCCTAGGCACATGTAACCATGATATTTCACCCATAATCCCCATGTATAAAAAAACCTATACCCATAATCATTTTAGAAATAGGTCAAATATGGTCCTTGGCATATGTATCCACAATAATATACCCATAATCCCCATGTAGATAAATAACTATTCTCATATTTTATTCAGAAAGGGGTCAAATGTGTTTCTAGGCATGTTCAAAAACAATATTCCACCCATAATCCCCATGTAGAAAACAAGCTATTCTCATATTCTTATCAGAAACAAGTCAAATGTGTTCCTAGGCATGTTTAACCATGATATTCCACCCATAATCCCCATGTTGAAAAATAATTATGCCCATAATCTTTTCAGAAATAGGTCAAATATGGTTCTTGCCATGTGTATCTGGAATAATACACGCATAGTCCCCATGTAGAAAAATAACTATTCTCCTATTATCAGAAACAAATCAAATGTGCTCCTAGGGATGTTTAACCCTGATATTCCACCCATAATCTCCATGTAAAAAACCCCTATACCTATAATTATTTCAGAAATAGGTCAAATATGGCCCTTGGCATGTGTATCCACAATAATCCACCCATAATCTCCATTTAGAAGAATAGCTATTGTCATGTTCTTATCAGAAAGGGTCAAATGTGTTCCTAGGCATGTTTACCATGGTATTCCACCCATATTACCTATGTAGAAAATAACTATACCTATAATTATTTCAGAAATAGGTCAAATATGGTCCTTGGCATGTGTATTCACAATAATCCACCCATAATCCCCATGTAGAAAAATAACTATTCTCATATTCTTATCAGAAACAAGTCAAATGTATTCCTAGGCTTGTTTAAGCATGATATTCCACCCATAATCCCCATGTACAAAAATAGCTATTCTCATATACTTATCAGAAAGGGGTCAAATGTGTTCCTAGGCATGTTTAACCATGACATTCCACCCATAATCCCCATGTAGAAAAATAACTATACCCACAATCTTGTCAGAAATAGAGGAAATATGATCCTTGGCATGTGTATGCACAAAAATAAACCCATAATCCCCATGTAGAAAAATAATTATATATATTTGCTTATCTGAAACAGGTTAAGAGTTTCCATGATATTACCCTCATTGTCAGGAATGGACTTGCCAATAATGGTGGGACTCACCTGCCTTGTGGGCTGCAGTACCAGGGCTGGCCAGCGGGTGCTCTCAGCAATCAGAGACTCAACCCTGCAGTCAGCCAAAACACCTGAGGCTGATTGCAGGTGTATTTAAGGGATGGCCAGACCTGCAGTCTGTGCCTTGGTGTATGTTTTTCCATGGGCCCCTGTATCTTGTTACCTGCATTCCTGTTCCTGTTCCTGCCTGACTGACTTGTTGCCGACCCTGCTTGATCCTGACCTCTGCTGACTTCTCCTGTTTGATCCCTGGCTTGTGACCCCGACCATTCTCTGCCTGACCCCCTGTACCTACCTGACCGTTAGTTGCTGTACCCGGCTCGTGACCTGACTACTCTCTGCCTGCTCCTCCTGTTCCTACCTGCCCGATTGTTATTGACCCAGCCTGCTTGACTACGCTTGCATTGTATGTATTGTTATCCGTGGGTAGTTTGGTTTGGTTTGTTTGCACTGTGTTTATGTTTTAGTATTGCACTGCGTATTGTATTGTTAGTATTAATAAATTATATTGTTTATAACATATCTGAAGCCTGCGTTTCCCTGCGTCAGTTCACATACCTCTGGTCATACCCGGAGCCCTGACATTACACCAAGGCCAATCCTGACCAGAAGTGGCTGCACAGGGAAGCCATCTTGGCTTGTTGCTGGGAAGGATGGATCTTGATGAGGTTGTGTATTTGTCGCTGCTGGTTTTTGATGACAGAGAATATGCTTATAAGACTCTGAGGGAGTATACCCGGGATCAACTGCTAGAATGTATACGGATCGCTCATGTTCTAGTAGATCAGGGCACAGAGTTCTCTGAGGTGCAACCTTTGATTCAGGTTTGTGTAGAGTTGGCTTCATCTGGTACCCCTGAAAGCAGGAATGACTTTTTGCCACCATTTAGTGCAGACCAGGTAGAGTCCCTGGTATGGTTATTAGAGGATGATGTGGATTGCTTCTTGGAGCATTATGCTGCATGTTCACCACAGGTATTAAGGGATTGTATAAACGCAGTGCAATCTTTGACCAGACAGGCTTTGTGTAAGCTCAGCTTTGTTCAACCCATACTGCAGACATGGTCAGACTTGTTGCACCCAGCCTCAGTCAGCTTGCAACGTCATTCCTCCGCTCAAGGCACTCTTCCTACATCCCCGACAGCACCCCCAGTGACGGCCCAGTATACTCTGCTAACTACCACATACCAGTCCTCTGCTCCCACTCGCTGCACCTATCCTTTCTTTAACCCTGTGAAGAAGTCCTCTGTAGCAACTGCTCCCTCCTCTGTTCCATCTTCCAGCTCTTCTCTGTCCTCAGCTGCTCCATTCGTTTGCAGACCTGCGTTTACTTGCAGTGCTCCCGTAGTTAAAACCAGAAAAAAGCGAAAATTCTTTCCAACCAGTACCATCCTGCCAGTATCCAAATTGGTGAGCCTGCCGTCTGAGAACCTGCCTTCCGTGGTTCAGCCTGGTGCCTCGGCACCCGCACTTCAGCCTGATGTCCCTACCCAGCCTGAGGTCTGTACCCAGCCTGATGAACTGATCCAGCCTGATGATCCTATCACGCCTGATGACCCAGTGCCGCTGTCATACCTGGTGACCCGATGCCTGCTGTCGAGCCAGACGATCCAATGCCTGATGACCCAGTGCCCGCTGTCATGCCTGGTGACCCGATGCCCGCTGTCGAGCCAGACGATCCGGTACCTGATGACCCGGTGCCCGTTGTTATACCTGGTGACCCGATGCCCGCTGTCGAGCCAGACGATCCAATGCCTGATGACCTAGTGCCCACTGTCATGCCTGGTGACCCGATGCCCGCTGTCGAGCCAGATGATCCAGCGCCAGATGACCCGGTGCCTGCTGTCGAGCCAGACGATCCGGTACCTGATGACCCGGTGCCCGCTGTCGAGCCAATTGACTCAGAGCCCACTGTCGTGCCTGGTGACTCGGTGCCCACTGCCTTGCCAGATGACGCGGTGCCCGCTGTCGAGCCAAATGACCTGATGCCTGGTGACCCGATGCCCGCTGTCGAGCCAGACGATCCAATGCCTGATGACCCCGTGCCCGCTGTCATGCCTGGTGACCCGATGCCCGCTGTCGAGCCAGACGATCCAACGCCAGATGACCCGGTGGCCGCTGTCGTGCCAATTGACTCAGAGCCCACTGTCGTGCCTGGTGACTCGGTGCCCACTGCCTTGCCAGATGACGCGGTGCCCGCTGGCGAGCCAAATGACCTGATGCCTGGTGACCCAGTGCCCGCTGTCATACCTGGTGACCCGATACCCGCTGTCGAGCCAGATAATCCAATGCCTGATGACCCAGTGCCCGCTGTCATGCCTGGTGACCCGATGCCCACTGTCGAGCCAGACGATCCAATGCCTGATGACCCAGTGCCCGCTGTCATGCCTGGTGACCCGATGCCCGCTGTCGAGCCAGACGATCCAGCGCCAGATGACCCGGTGCCTGCTGTCGAGCCAGACGATCCGGTACCTGATGACCCGGTGCCCGCTGTCGAGCCAATTGACTCAGAGCCCACTGTCGTGCCTGGTGACTCGGTGCCCACTGCCTTGCCAGATGACGCGGTGCCCGCTGTCGAGCCAAATGACCTGATGCCTGGTGACCCGATGCCCGCTGCCGAGCCAGACGATCCAATGCCTGATGACCCAGTGCCCGCTGTCATGCCTGGTGACCCGATGCCCGCTGTCGAGCCAGACGATCCAACGCCAGATTACCCGGTGGCCGCTGTCGTGCCAATTGACTCAGAGCCCACTGTCGTGCCTGGTGACTCGATGCCCACTGCCTTGCCAGATGACGCGGTGCCCGCTGTCGAGCCAAATGACCTGATGCCTGGTGACCCGATGCCCGCTGTCGAGCCAGACGATCCAATGTCTGACCCAGTGCCCGCGGTCATGCCAGTTGACTCGGAACCCACTGTCGTGCCTGGTGACTCGGTGCCCACTGCCTTGCCAGATGACGCGGTGCCCGCTGTCGAGCCAAATGACTTGATGCCTGGTGACCCGATGCCCGCTGCCGAGCCAGACGATCCAATGTCTGACCCAGTGCCCGCGGTCATGCCAGTTGACTCAGAACCGACTGTCGTGCCTGGTGACTCGGTGCCCACTGCCTTGCCAGATGACGCGGTGCCCGCTGGCGAGCCAAATGACCTGATGCCTGGTGACCCGATGCCCGCTGTCATGCCTGACGACCCGGTGCCCGCCGCTCCGCCTGGGGGCCCGGCGCCCCGCCTAGGGGCCCGGCGCCCGCCGCTCTGCCTGGGGGCCCAATGCCTGCTGCCCCTCCTGGGGGCCTGGTGCCTGCTGCTCCGCCTGAGGGCCCGCCGCTCTGCCTGGGGGCCCGGCGCTCCGCCTGGGGGCCCGGGCACCCGCCGCCCCACCTGGGGGCCCGGCGCCCGCCGCTCCGCCTGGGGGCCCGGTGCCCGCCACCCCTCCTGGGGGCCCAGTGCCCGCCACCCCTCCTGGGGGCCCTGTGCCTGCCGCTCCACCTGGGGGCCCTGTGCCTGTCGCTCCGCCTGGGGGCCCGGTGCCTGTCGCTCCGCCTGGGGGCCCTGTGCCTCTGCCCGGAGTCCAGCCCGATGTGCCTCTGCCCGGAGTCCAGCCCGATGTGCCGCTGCCCGGAGTCCAGCCCGATGTGCCGCTGCCCGGAGTCCAGCCCGATGTGCCGCTGCCCGGAGTCCAGCCCGATGTGCCTCTGCCCGGAGTCCAGCCCGATGTGCCTCTGCCCGGAGTCCAGCCCGATGTGCCTCTGCCCGGAGTCCAGCCCGATGTGCCTCTGCCCGGAGTCCAGCCCGATGTGCCTCTGCCCAGAGTCCAGCCCGATGTGCCTCTGCCCGGAGTCCAGCCCGATGTGCCAGTCTTTGATATCCAGCCAGTTACCAGACCCGGGCGGTGGAACATTTTGCCCAGCTAGGACTGTTTGGAGCGTCCTGAGGCCGCTCCTTGAGGGGGGGGTACTGTCAGGAATGGACTTGCCAATAATGGTGGGACTCACCTGCCTTGTGGGCTGCAGTACCAGGGCTGGTCAGCGGGTGCTCTCAGCAATCAGAGACTCAACCCTGCAGTCAGCCAAAACACCTGAGGTTGATTGCAGGTGTATTTAAGGGATGGCCAGACCTGCAGTCTGTGCCTTGGTGTATGTTTTTCCATGGGCCCCTGTATCTTGTTACCTGCATTCCTGTTCCTGTTCCTGTTCCTGCCTGACTGACTTGTTGCCGACCCTGCTTGATCCTGACCTCTGCTGACTTCTCCTGTTTGATCCCTGGCTTGTGACCCCGACCATTCTCTGCCTGACCCCCTGTACCTACCTGCCCGTTAGTTGCTGTACCCGGCTCGTGACCTGACTACTCTCTGCCTGCTCCTCCTGTTCCTACCTGCCTGATTGTTATTGACTCGGCCTGCTTGACTACGCTTGCATTGTATGTATTGTTATCCGTGGGTGGTTTGGTTTGTTTGCACTGTGTTTATGTTTTAGTATTGCACTGCGTTTTGTATTGTTAGTATTAATAAATTATATTGTTTATAACATATCTGAAGCCTGCGTTTCCCTCCGTCAGTTCACATACCTCTGGTCATACCCGGAGCCCTGACACTCATAATCCCCATATATAAAAATAATTTTACCCATATTTTTATCTAAAAAGGTGAAATTTAATTTGTATGGAATGTGTAACCATTATATTTCAGCCATAATCCCCATGAAGATAAATATTAACCACATTGTTATCTGAAATGCATTAATTTTTTCCTTGGCGTTTGTAATTTTTAATCTTCATTTTTTTCATCTTCATTTTATAAACATAATTTTCAAGGTTCCTAATAAAACACTTCAAAATGTAGTGCTTTACACATACTGTACATGTACTGTATGAAATCAGTAAATCTATTCCTATTAATATATTGATAATGTTTCCATTATTTCTCTATAATTTACTATGATGCCATTTTACAACTGCACAGATATCAGTAAGTAAAGAGTTAAACATTAGCCACTACTACTTGCAACATAGTATCACGCACTGCAGAAAATAAAAACGTATTTTGAGTAACAACAAAATCATTACTGTATATGTGTGTAAAAATATACTGACACCTAATGAGAGTGTCGAGCATTGCAGCCAATAATCCAATTATCCCATCATCCCAATATGCAGTTTAGTACGTCCCATTTATTTTACATCAAAAATATTTTAAAATCAATATCTCTTTACATATTCAATGAAGCATTTTTACACATTGGGGGCGGTGGGGTGGTGACAAGCAGCGATCTCCTGTATGGCTTTCAATGAAGCAGCTGAAAGCCACAGGAGGGAGAGGAGGCGAGGAGGCTTTCCTTCATTCTGCATAAAACATTTAACAGTGCCATTTTATGAGATAATTTACAAGTGCATGTTTAAGGGCGGGCAGCATAGGGGTTGTGTGGGGCAACTAGCGGCGAGTAACTCTTAAGTCCTGGCTAGCAGTTAAGAACTTGAAATTTTTAGCCCTGCACTAGCATATCAATTTGTTTATTCCACAAGCTCGATGTGTTATCTGGAGAGTCTCCACTTCATCAGGAGCCCTTATTATTTTGTTTATAATGTACATTATGCAGGCCTAAAATTAGCATTTTTACACATGTGCAAAAAACTGCACTATATTGCCACAGCAGTGAAATGATTAAATAATTTGTGTGTTTTAAAAGCAAAGGGAAAAGACCATCTCTCTGTTGTACAGTATTTTCTATTGGTATATGTCTCCCATGGCAGTACCTATCTCTCCAAGCCCTCTTCTTTTTTGGCAATAGCTTCCCTTTTAGCCTTGAAAATGTCCAGAACGAATAACAAGAATCATCTCACAAAGACATCAAAGGGGTTTAATTCTAAGGCTACAGTTTAGGGACTTTTTGCTGGGTTTGTAGAACCTGACACAAGCTGAACTGACCCGGGCCGATGCTGAACTGACCCTGACAGATTTTGTCATCACTAATTATGAAAAGAAAGAAAATTTATTGCAGCCAAACCACGACAGTTGAACTCCTTCTGACTTGCATTTGGTGTACTTCTAAACTCCATGAACTTACTTTAGGCTGCTTTTGCATTCCCATTAGCTTGTATAGGGAGAGAAGGAATTTTATACAGTATAAAGAAAATTCTGTTCACACAGGCCTTAATTCTAGGGGATAGTTTGGACATTAAAGGGGTGGTAGTCCTAGCAGACATTTGTGTGTATTAAAGTTAAAAATGCTTCACTTAATTTGATATACAGAAACTTTACTTCCCTTTCACTTGTACAGAAGCTGAGTCGGTCTAATGACCTACTCTTCACCTCATCCCTCCTTTCAAAAGACTAGCTTGTTAGAGCAATGTTCATACGTTATCCATTGCACTTCACAGAGTCAGTGAAGAGTCACTATTATCAAAAGTGTACATACTAGTTACTCTTAGCAACACCCATGTAATATGCTCTATGTTGTATTAGAGTTTGGTTGTATTTGAGCTGTCATTACTGAATTTTTAACAACATGCTTCAGACTTTCAGTTAGACTTACATTGCCATTGGTACTTTATACATTTGCTGAGAACCATTATTTTTTTAAATTACTTTTTAGTAAAGAGAAACATAAAAAAAGAGAAAAAGGAGAAGAACAGCCAACTGTATCCTATATTACAACTTTTATCTGTGGCCGATAAATAACAGTGATTCATATTATTATTGTCTCAATTAAATTTTATGCAACTTTAATGAAATATCACTAGCAAAGATTATGATTTCATTTTCTGCAGTATGCTTTAAAGGGTAACTCCACTTTAGTGGGGAAAAAATAGCTAAAAAATAAGAAAATATAGCACATACAATAGCGACACAAGCCATATTATAATTAACTGTTATTAAAAATTACCTTTCCTTTTCAATCTGCAGTGCTGTAATTTTCTGTAAATGTAATGCAATATGGAAACATTGTGGCATTCTGTACACAGGTGGTGTATTGAACTTCCCCAGCATTGCCATTTCCTACTTGTGTAATTGGCTCACTGATTTTCCCAGAAGTCTACACTAAGGTACAAATCAGATTTTGTGAATCCTCTGCAACAGAAATTACATTTTTTATGAGATGCTCCTAAAGGGTTAATCACTTCTAAAAGGATGCAGACCTTGCAGCTTAGCTCATTAAAGCACTGATCAATAATGAAAAAGTCACTCCCATTCAGAATTACTATCCAAAAGACAAAGACGACCAAACAGCTCTTTCTTCAGAGCAGAAACAGGTAGGAATCTGTATTACCATTTGTTAAAATCCTTACAATGTACATTGATAACCCAGAGGGGAATGTTTTTTCTCAACAAAAGTGGAGTTATTCTTTAATAGAAGAAAAAGCCATATAGAGTAAAACCAATGATGAGCATTAGATCTTGTGGGAATAATATTTAATTTAAATATATGATGGTATTGTTTTTTGAGTTACATAATTAGTTTTTTCTTAATTTTAGACTGTATTTTGCAGCATATATTTATATTAAAGTCAAATATGAACCAAATGTTTTATTTCATTGTGAATAAAGTGGGGGAGGGTTAGATCCATGAGATAGTGTCTGTGCAGCCACTGGGTCCCAACTGGCATCAATGGAACTACCTGCATGAGGATGCATGGAACAGCTGTGAATCCCCATGTGGGTAAACACAGTCCTGCACAGACAAAGGTATAGTACATCATGGGTGTTATTTACTAGAACTGGAAAGTGCAAAATCTGGTGCAGCTCTGCATAGAACCCAATCAGCTTTCAATTTTATTGCCAAAGCTTAATTGAACAAGCTGAAGTTAGAGGTTGATTGGCTACCATACACACCATGTTTCACTGTAGGCACCATGCATTTTTCTTTGTACTCCTCACCTTTGCGACGTCATACAGTTTTGAAGCCTTCTGTTCCAAAAACATTTATCTTTGGTTTCGTCACTCGAGAGTACAGATTCCCAGTAGTCTTCTTTTTTTTTAGCATGGGCCCTGGCAAATTCGAGGCAGGAATTTTTGGGCATGGGCTTTAGGAGAGGCTTCCTTCATGGATGACACCCATGCATGCTATTCCTCTCCATATTTTGTCACGGGAAACAATCACCCAAGTTTGGCTTTCTACTTCTTTAGCTAACTGCAGTAAACTTGCATGACAATTTTCTTCAACCCATCTCATAAGAAGATGCTCCTGTCAAGGTGTTAACTTCCGTGGACAGCCTGGACATCTCTGTGAGATGGTTTCAGTTCCATCTTTGTTAAATTTTTGTTTCACTTTTGCTACAGTATTCTGACTTTCTTTCGCCTTTCTTGTGTGAAGAAACTATTTTCTATCTCAGGCTTTGTGACATTTCTCTTCCATGTGGTACCATTGCTGACAGCATGAAATTTGTTAAGTAACGCCCTTTTCTAATCAACTGTCTGCTGGACACCTGTTTAATGAATAATTAGACTAACCTGTAGTTGAATTATTGTTAGGGTTTTGTTGTCTAAAATTTAGCTTTGCTCCTAAAACTTTCATTGGGGTATATTCAATTTTGCAACATGGTCTTGAATTAATTATTTTTAGGAAAAATGCTTTTTTTGTGTGTGCAAAATAACAAACTTGTTTGCAATCAATGGCCCACATTTGTGGGTGTTTTTTGTAGCATAATGTCCCATAGAAAATGTTGATTCTGAAATCTGAGCATCACAGTTTGTTATGTATGGAACCACAAACCAATCAAGGTGCCCTTGCTGACCCGTGTCCACGACCAAAAACACCTACAATGAGCACATGAGCATCAGAACTGAACCATGGAGCAATGAAAGAAGGTAGCCTGGTCTGATGAATCATGTTTTCTTTTGCATCATGCGGATGGCTGGGTGCATGTGCGTCCCCCACCTGGAAAAAGATGGCACCAGGATGCAGTATGGAAAGAAGGCAAGCTGGCAGAGGCAGTGTGATGCTTTGAGCAATATTCTGCTGGGAAACATTAGGTTCTACCATTCATGTGGATGTTACTTGACATTTGTAACTTACCTGAACATTGACCAAGTACACCCCTTCATGGAAACGGTATTCCCTGATGGCAGTGACCTCTTTCATCAGGATAATGTGCCCTGCCACACTGCAAAAAAAGTTTAGTTTCAGGAACACAACAATGAGTTGCGATGTTGACTTGGCCTCTAAATTCTCCAGATCTCCATCCATTGAGTATCTGTGGAATGTGCTGGAAAAACAAATCTGATCCATAGAGACCTGACTTCGCAACTTTTAGAGGTATCACTACCTTCAGAGGTCTAGGGACGTCCATGCCTTAATGGGTCAGGGCTATTATGGGAAAAAATGGCTGTTTTGGAGGAAAAAGAGAGACCTACTCAATATTGAGTGGGGCCAGAATTCATGATTTACCTGTAAAGGCCATGAAAGCATTACCTATTTACAATTTCAGGTGCCGCAGTTAGTCACCATTTTAATGGGAGTGCACAAATTGAAATATTGACATGTTTAGTATCTATTTACTTTTGGCAACATCATCATTTACATTTTACAAAAAAATTGGGTATTATTTTGTGTATGTGTGCACTAAAATTCATAGTGTATTTACTATGTGTGTGACAAATTAAAAAAATTACAGCATGTGGCGGAGAGATATGCTGCTAATGCATTTAATGACTTCCACTTACATTTACAACATGTTCAATAACAGGCTGTCCAGACCTGACCAAAATGTTTATGAATTCTGTATTTAGGCTAAATGCTTTTGAAGATTCATCACTGACTTGTAAATTATGGGGGAAAAATTGCTGTCCAAATGTTTTAGCATAAGTCACATATAATCCACATAATGTTTGTAATATGTGCAAAATGTCAGTGCCAGGAACATTATGTGAAAGACCATGCCAGCTGTAAGAACGTGCGCACGATGGCATGTGCAGGCAAGTCCACCACCGATACTGGCAACTAATGGGTTATTTAAACCTGGACCCTGCATGAGTTCATTGCTGAAAGGGCTTTCAGTTTGAGTTGCTGTTATCCATGATCCTGAACTGGCTTGACCATGTTATTGACCTGGCTTTAGTCTGACCTGATTGTGGACAATCCTTGCCTGTCTAATTGCTGCTAAACTTTCATCAAGAAGAGGAAATAATATTAGGAAGACCTTTGCTAAGCGTATGGAGATTTCTACGCTCAATACTGGCAGTGTAATCAATCAGTTACTACAGAGAGACAACTGCTATAATATTCAATGCAATGTTGCAGAGACAAAACTATTTTGTTTACATTAGAGTTGAATGTTGAACAATATTACATTAGCCCAGCGAAAGGCAAAACGTAGAAACTGATATTTCACATATATTACAGACATTATGGGTATTATTCATGCTGGGATATTCACACTGCCAATTTATTATAAATAGACCCCATAGTGTAGATTAAGGCATCTATTGATTTTTTGTTGTTCAGCTTGTAGACTGAATGAAATACATCCAATTGTATTAACCTTTGAAGACATAATAATAAAAATGTGCTTTGATTATATGAGTTTGGATTCTACTATCATTTTCAAACTTATTTTTTCAAGATTAGAAAACACATAATATTCCTTGGTAACCTCAATCTGTGCTTGAGTAGTATAACATTTGCAGGAATCTATGATAGCTCTTGCAACATATTATGTTCTTCTAGTTAATGCATTTTAAAGGTCTTGAATCAAATCTTCCTTCCTCTTTAATAACATAATCTTCTTGGCTTTTGACTGAGTATTAGTAATATTACTTTGAATTCACTATTATTAAATTGCATGTTTTCTTTTCAAACGCTAGCATCTCGTAACTTACAGTAATAATTATATGAAATGTACCTGCACTGTAGCTTTTCCCCTATACTAAGGTCATTTATTTAGACCAAATGGATGGATATCCCTTTTCATGTTTGATTAGTATAAAATTTTATATCTGTTCTTTTGACTGAATTCTGGGAAAGAGTCCAGATTCTGCCATTTAGAAGTGTTACAGGTTATTCATTTATTCAGTTAATTAGTTCCATTTTTGGCTATGCAGAATGTCTAATTATTTTGTAGAATAATAATATTTAGCCTGTTTTGCATTTTCCTGTATTTTCTCAAGTGCACATTTATAACTTTAAACTACATTTTGGTATGTTCCAATTAGATTGACCATAATACAGTGAAATCTAATTTGCTAATAGATGTCACCAGTTTATAAGAACTTTCAATTTGTTTGTTTTTTTTCAAATAGAAAAATGCATGCATTGGCTACCACTGCTCACAAATGATGGCCTTGTCGTAATCCAAGCTCTTGACACTTCAAGTCGGCAAGTCTTCCGCAGCAGATGGCAGGCTATTGCTTAGCTATTTTTAGATAGAACTGGTATTTTTAATTTATGCCATACAAAGGTGAAGCTGAAGCTGAAGAATAAATGTCATTATAAAGATTTTTTCTAACTGTTTAGCACTATTCTTACTTTTCATATTTTTTCCGACTTCACTTTGTTATTGGGACTTTCCATTATGCTCTATAATAAACTGAAGCAAAAAGTGTGACATTTAAAGATAAGGAAACAAAAACAATAATTTTACTGGTCCTTTATAAATAGGCTTAGTGACTGCAATTTTATATGTTTATTTACCTCATTAAAGGGAAGATCCACTTTGTTTGAAAAAGTAGACCCAATTTAAAGATGAACACTAGAAATTCAGCCATTTTGTAAAATGTGCAGGCAAGGCATGCTATGAGTTATGTCCAACAAGGTGTATGCCACTTCCTTGATTTATCTGTTTTATTTACATCTGACAGTTTTCTGGAGCTCCCAGAGGACACTCTTTTCATACACAGCAGCTCCGCTCACTATTCCCCTCTGCTGTCCATTCCCAGAAGCCTTTCTTTTGTAAATGAGTTCAAATAATACAAAGGCTTCTGTGTCTGTGATTGGGTAGGGGAGGGGAGGGGTGGGCACAGCAGCTGCATCAACTCCGTAGCTGAATGAGCTGAGACCAGAAGGTCTAGCATACAGCGTATAGCGAGAGCTAACTTTCTGTAGCTCCATAAATTAACAGATGTCAGATGTAAATTAACCACTTTCTGACTGCCCTGTAGCAGGTTTACAGCTACAGTATGGTCGCTCTGCGCAAAATCATGTGTGTATATATATATTTTATATATATATATATATATATATAAAACGTGATTTTGCATTTCTAGGTAGGGGATGTCTTACCCATGCTGTCATTTTCTCCTGTAGGTGTCAAGCAGTGGCACGGATTGAGTATTAGCAGAGCAGCTGACAGGAGAGAGATCTGTGAGTGTAAACAACATAGATCTCTCTCCTGTCAGCGGGAACGTGCTGGTTTTTATCTGCCTGCAAACAGGGAGATAAAAAACAGCAAGTCCCCTAGTAAAACACTACACAGTACACAGTTTATTCACTCCCTAACACACAGTTAACCCTTTGATCACCCCACGTGTTAACCCCTTCCTGCCCAGTGTCATTAGTACTGTGTTAATGCTTTTTATTAGCACTGATCACTGTATTAGTGTCACTGGAGATGTTAGTGGCAGTTAGTCAGTTCCCACCCAGTGTCAGTTAGTATCAGAATGCCCTCCGTACTATCACAGTCCCTCTAATGGTTGCCATTATTAGTATAAAAAAACAAAAAAAATTTCAGTATATATACCACCAGCTTGGAAGTGAATAGATCCTAAAACTCCCACACAGCCTCCCCTCTGATGATGTGCCTGTAGCACGAAAGGCCTAAGGAGGAGCTGTGCAGAGCGTAACGTCATTTCCTACCGCCGGAGCCACGAGGAGGCCCGGCGGCCATCTTTACTAGGGTCAGTAATGCTGTCTTCTACCTATACACATTTGCTGTGATGTGCATACTGCCCTATTGCTATGTCTGACTAATAAAATCACCTTAAGAACATACTACACTATCTCTGGCACCTGTTTTTTGGGGCTCCTTCTTGGAGCTGTTACTCCCACAGAAAGGGTGCCCTCACCAGCCAGAAGAGGGATCAACACTACCAGTGTGACTAGCCTTAAGGGGACCTCTGGACCTGTCGTGTTGTTTCTGATGACCCACAGTGAACAGGACACCCACCACTCGGTCTTCGTTGGATCGGATACCTGGGATGATTATTCCTATATGCGCATAATCCATGCGTTTCTGGTGAGTGCGCATTGCTGTTATTTCAAGGCAGTACATACCTCGGAAGTATATTCATCTTATCAGACAATACTGCGGATATTTCATAGACTTTATATGTGTACATTTATATATACATTTTTTGTCTTCATCCAGTTAATAATTCTTGAGCGCTGCACTGTTCTTTGTTGTATAGATCCTAAAACTTGTAGCACTGTGGGATGCCTTCTTTCAGAAATCTCTTTTTTTATTGCCAGGTATCGAGGTCGCAGTCGTAGATTCTAGCTTATGGGTCTTCATGTGCAGTATTTTGTTAACTATTCAGCTATGTCTATACACATTCTATGTATCTATGAACTTTCTTGTGTAGAAATCCACTTTAAACAGATATCTTGTAAACTGGGTACACACAGGTTTTTTTTTTGTTCAACCAGTGGGTCGAATAAAGAAAAAGCTAACACATCACTGTACTAACACAAACGATGCTGGTGCTGCGATCTGCCATGCTGTTCTGCATAATACGGACAGCAGGGAGGCTTTCCAATTCCACCCCTTCCCCCCTCTTCCCTGGTTGTCCAGCATATCCCTTCGACAAAAGCCAGTCGTTAGACCAGCTCCTATTAGACAGACAGCTGTACACACTGCCCGAAAGTTGGACGGTTCCCACTGAATTGGTTGATTTTCAGCCAGTGTGTAGCCAGCTTTACTGTCATATCCTGTATTGTGCAACAGAGCTAGTTATATTGGATTTGCAGATACTGTATGGACCAAAAGGTGCTGTATGTGACAAACAATAAACGTATCCTATGTAATGTCTACACAACCAATATAATGCTCAAGTGATTGCATCAATCCATTTAGATTGTTCGGTAGATGGCAATTTTACTGTTGATCTTAATTTATGTTGGCAATTATATTACCACATTTATTCTATTTAAAAGAGACAGACTTAATATGCTGAAAAACAACTAATAAAAAGGGGATAATAATAAGAAAAAGAAAAGTTGAGAGTCTGAGATTTAAAGAAGGAGATTCATGAGCAATTAGGTCCTAAATGCTGGTCTATTGATTAATGTAGAAGTATGTATATTTGGATGTGTAAAGAACCTCTGCATGAAGTAAATCAATTCTCTTTCTCTCCAATGGTTGCCTGTCAGCTACTCTCTGCCAGCAGCCCGATTTGTGGGAATTCCTGTACAAATGGATATCTGGTCCTCCCAACCCCTTTTCTGTGACAGTGCATCTGGGGAATGCTGATGTCATCGGCACAGGTCATGCAAAGTAAACAAAGGAGTTTCCTGCAGTCTGTATCTAGGCAGTCTGGGTGACACAACCCTTCCCTTGAAGGCCTAATGATGGTGCTTTCCTCAGGCAAACCCCTGGTACCAAGACAAGCCCTGAAAATCCAAGTTCATTACCTATTTGTATCCATGAAAGAAGCATGGTCAAGCAGTGATGGGGAAGATGGGAGAGCTGCCTATTATGCTCGCTTAGCAGCTAGAATACTGAGTAAAATAGGACACTTGTACCCTGGGGACAGTGGGGACTATAGAAAAATTTGATGAGACTTATTCAAAAGCACACCGGTATATTGTGCTAGAATATAAGTCCTCTGTTTTATAGTTCTTAGATAGTGCTGGTGTTTTAAAGGTGTATACACAATACGGTGAGATCCGACACTAGGCAAAATGCCCCCTCACCTCCATGGAGTGACCCTGCAGGGCCAAAAAGCCATACAATATTGCATCAACCAGAAGCCAGGACCCACTTCAAAAGGTATCAGGTACAGCGATGGATCAATCCCCCTCACTGGTGGATACCAGCAGGAACCCTCTCCGGAGCAGTAAAATTAGGATTACCCAATTCTCATGCAGCCATTTCTCCACCTCCCAAACATAAATCATCTCTTTACTGATAAAAACAACAGTTTTGCAGAATGGACTAAAGCCTGCTAAAAAATTTCCCCATCTCCCAATACTGACTATTGTAGTCCTGAAGTATAGCAAAATGTCTATTTACTAATTTTATTACCAGTCACATTGGGGTGTTATATTGCTATAGTAGTATACCTATTTTATTCTTGGCAAATTATTTGAAGTTAATTGTTTCCAGATACTGTTAAAGATAAACCATGCATGATTTGGTCATTCCTAGATCTGAAAGGTGAGCTGTCACCACATGATATCTTCCATGACCTTACGCTCCTAGCATTATGGATTTGCACAAAATAGTGTGAGATAGATGGTTTTTGCTAAGTGGCTGGTTCTGTTCATGAATACGGACATGTATCTATTGTAGCACTACCAACTTAGGGATTGCTGATGATTTTGGGTCCCACTATAGTTCTGCACAGCCAGCCATTCAGCATTTTCAACACAAGCTTGCATTTGGAGAAAGAAATCAGTCCTTGAGCATTGGTTTTGTTATTTTATTGGGGGGATTAGAACTTAGATAGGGTGAGGGGGGGGGGTATAGGATGCCCAAAGAAACCAAAATATGAGGAAAACTTCCTGAACTATTCACAAGCTTCTCCTTCTCTGGTGCATTCTCTGTTGGAGTGCTAGCCAGCAGCTCCCAGTTGTACCACCCCAGAACCTAGATGAACTCCTCTTCACCAAGAAATCTGGAGACTTTCTTCCTAAGCAGGGAATCAATCTGGCTCCCGTTCCTTTAAATAAGGTACACAGTCACAAGCAGAGGGCTAATATGGGTTCCCACCACAGTACTCCTTCCTCTATCAACCCAGGGAGTGCAGGTGTATTCACTCAGATCCTCTCCTGTAGCACTTGCAGGATGACTGCTGCTACCAGGCCTATCAGCTGGGCTGCTCCTTCCTTTCCATACAGGTGGTTCTCTCGCAGGGGTCCAGTGAGTCCTGAGTTTTCCTCCTTTCCAGCTCCAGACAGGCCCCATCCCACTGGGCCACTTGGCAGCTTTCCTCCTCCAGCCTCACATCTTCCTGCTCCACACTCTTCTCTCACCACCACACTCCTGCCACTGAGCAGGCTCTTACATTTTTAAGGGATTTCCACACCCTTGCCAAGCCTTGTGTTGGGGATTGGCTGAGGTCCCTCAAGAGTGCAGCCAGCCACTCCTGAGATTCACCCACTGCCTCCCCCTTTTCTGAAAGCCTCAGAGCAGAGGGAAAATCTGGATGGGCTGGCATAAAGAATCTCTCAGTCCTGACCAGAATTTTACCCCTCTGGCTATCTCACCTGAGCTCCTAACTAACCATAAGGATCTAACTCCCCCTAGCTAAACTAGGAGGGTGCTATACTACTATCCAAAATCTCCTGATGAAGTGAATATTGTTCATGAAATGGGTTGAGATACAATCCTTTCATCAAGTGATATAAGGCCTGTGGAAAATCTTTGGTTACAGTTTTGTAACACAATTCTCTATATATTGGGGGATCTAGGTGGAAGTTCTTGCTGTAATACGAAATGAAATTGTGCTCCAGCCCTAACAATTGTTTTTACCAATGTTGACTGATCAGTTTCTATAGTTATACTATTTTACTTTATAAGACCTCAGAAAACCTTTTTTTTTCCATTAATATCAACTAATTATATAGAGATGGTAGTACATCCTGAGTGGGAGAGTTCATTGGTACTATTCATCATTTTTCATTTTATTCATATATTGCATCTTACCAGTCCTTAAGGGCTCATGCATCCCTTCAGTTTTTCTGGTCCAGGGAGTCACGGGTGGCATGTACAGCTTACTAACAAACTGAATGGCTGTACGTACATGTACTCTAGTAAATGTCAGTGCTTCTTGCATCAGCATTTACAAGTGCCTGTGCATATGACTTATTTCTTGAATTTGAAAGTTTACTGCTTGTGAAGAAAGTAATGATGTATACCTGAGTACAAGTGCATACATCTATTCATTTCTATGGTCTGCTGTATGTGCCACCTGAAACACCTGGGTATTGAAGACAATCTAGGTTGCTAGAGCTCATTTGCACCTCCTGACCATTCCTGTGAGTCCAAAATGTGTGGTATTGTTTTTTCCAAAAGTATGGAAAATGTATGTTAATCTTACCACAAAAGCAGTGCCCTTGTCACTACCTGTGACCTTAAAAGAAAGCACAATCTTATCTTTCTTGTGTGACAATCATGATTGCTTCCATAGGCTCATAAGCATTGCCAAAAAGGGACAAGAAGTGTGTTATTTGCAGAATTACCACGCTAATATTTAGGAAAGTGTAGAAATTATTCACCATAAAACAGACGTCTCATATCTTTCAAAATGACAGCAAAAGTCATTTAGAAGTAATTTTAACTCAGCGTGTGAATGAAGCTTGAAAAACAGGTGTTAAAGATGAACCATGGTATATTCATGTCTAAGAGGTCAGCAGGTCATAAGCTTAGTTTTAAGAATAGCAATTGGAATGTAAAAAGATATTGATACGTAGTAGAACAAAGAAAGGATATGTCTTTTATAAAGAAAATCATGTCTAATCCATTATATAGTTAGTTGGATAATTATTTCATATAATCAAATTATTAGTTAGGAATAGTGTGTGATAAGTTTAGTATCAATTATTGTTGGTTATATCTATGCATTTATGTGACCATTATCCTTTCTAAAGATATGTGAAGCCATTATATCAGATGACAGTATCATATATTTCTGTCTTCTAAGAGGTTTTCAAATAACGTCATACTAAGTATAGTGTAGAAGGTTTACATATATGGACACTAAGAGTATATGTTTAGAAGAAGCACAAATAAGGGTTTTACTTATTTAGCTCACACTGAATTAGGAAATAACTGTTTAGTGGGTTGGTCTGGTAAAACATATATAAGATGTGTCTTAGAGATAGAGAGACACATACATACATTCACTCACACTCATACATCAAGACATTATACAGCTGACACGCACTGACATATTTGTCTCCTGGTAAGGCCTGCAAAGCCTTGATACACCTGTTGTCTTCCTTGCCGAGACTGAAACACTTGTCATAGAACAGACAAGAGATTAGACATTTCTCCAAAGCTTATTTCTTTTTCCATAATCTACAACTTTTGTTATATTTTACTCTGTATTTTATTTTATCTTTTGTATTCATTTTTGATGCCAAGTGTGCATTAAATAAAAGTCACACTGTTTTAAGTCAGCCTGGCACTAGAACAAATTGCCTCAAACGCCTAAAGACAGACACTTAAATAATATAAGTGTCACGATATTTAACATTTGGCTAAGCCAGCCTCCGCCACAGTTTTTCCGGGTTTTTCATTCCTTGATAGAGGGGGTGAAAGCACAGACTGATCAAGTCTTGGAAAAACACGGTGCAAAGAACCTAGAAGTGAAGGCGTTTGTGTTTCGTCAGACGTTGACGAGAGGTCCAGTGACGGAGCCACCGGCTGCAAAAAAGAAAATCATCTGATTACGGTGAGTAAAAGTTATGGAATTTATTGATAAACTAGCTATAGAAAGCAAGTTAGAGTTTAAGGATGTTTCTTTATATCCTGATGATGGTAAATTATGGCAGTACATGTACAAGGAATGTTTACAGGCCAATGTTCAGATAGATAAATCTAGATTTACTGTAAACAAACAGCATAAGAAGATATCTAATATCTTAAAGTTGGTAAGAATATTCAACAAAATGATTTTGAATATTGACTTACCTGCTAAAAGTGTTTCTACACTAAAGCAGACAGAATGTAGCACTGTACAGAACACAGAAATGCATGAACATTTGTCTCAAGATCCTCTTAATTGTCCAAATTGTGACATACTTTGTAACTACATAGAAAATCTTGAGGAGCAAATTGATTCTAAAACAAATCTTTTGTTAAGACTGCAGAATGACAGAAAGGAGGTTGCTGTATTAACAAAAGGTGGTAAAAAGACTGATTCTACAAAGTCAAAGCCTCAAGCTTCCTGCATTCCTGAAATGGGGGAAGATGACGCAAATGACGAAGCCGAAGTTAGAAAGAAAAAACTACTAGACCGTGCAGCTAAATTAAAGTTACAAATTCATGATCAATTAATTAAAATTTTAAAAGATATTCCAGCGTATGACTCAAAGGTCGATGCCTTTTATAATGCGGACATCTTCGAGTCTTATACAGATCGTTATCACTTGACTGACGAACAGCGTAACCGTATCTATTATCTTTGGATCCCAGCTCATTTTGCTAGACGACTTGTGCAATCACCTGTTATTGACGATGACGGACAGGAGATACATAGTGACGCATCAGACAGATTACGACAATTGTTGTTATGTACCACAGGTGAGGAAGTACCTTCTTTAGAAGTACTAGACTCATTACAGACTTCAGTTAGAGAAGACCCTTATGAATTTAAAATTAAATTCACAAAGGCATACAAAATGGTCTTGGGCGTAGATGATGAAAACGATACAGGTATGATAAAAGCATTTGTAAAAAAATTTAAATATCTTGATCCAACTTCTTTGGCCATTGTGCAAGATAAAACTTCGATTACAGATGCTTGTTCATTCATTGATAAAATCAGAAGACAAATGAAACAGAACTATCTCAAGTCTAAGATAGCTCTAGTTCAAAATGACACTTTAAATAGGAACGGTCAAACTACAGCTAAGACAGGAATGACTGCTCTTAGTAAAAGTGACAGATACAAGCAGGTGAGACAGAGAGAGCCAATAACTTGTTACTACTGTCAAAAGCCTGGACATTTAAAATGGAAGTGTAAAAAATTCTTAAAGGATATGCAGATAAAGGATTCAAGAAATTTAGGTAAAGAAAATGGACTTATTTCTCTTGAACCATCTGCTCCTCCTAGTCAGAAGGAAACTCAATCTTCTTCTCCCTATGCTCCTCTGATAAAACAAATCAGAGAGTTATCGGTCAGCAGCGGTTTGACTGAAAAGAACTTGCAGTCAACCACTGTTAATTCAGCTCCATTATTGCCTACTCCATGACTAGACAATAAAAAGGAAATAAAATCTCATCATCTAGAATATGTAACACCAATATGTCTAGATAAATGTGGACGCCCTTACATTAAAGCAAAATTGAATGGACAAAAGCTCAAGTTTCTAATTGATACAGGTGCCGAAATTTCTATTACTGGTGTAAGATTACCTCTTTTGACAGATGCAACAGTATGTACAGTTGTTGGATTTAACGGATCAGGTAATTCGAAAGCTTCAATGTGTAAAAATGTTTCATTTGAAATCCCTGATTATTTGGATACTGAGATTGATATTTGGTATTGTCAAGGTGCAGAGAATATCATTGGGACAGATATCCTTCAACGCAGAGGTTGGATAATTGACCTTGGTAATGGCATTGTATGGAAAGGTTCCATTAATCGTAAGCCTGTGGTAATTGACCCAGCAGATTACTGTGAGGTCGGCAGCATCTGTTTAACAGAAGTGCTTGCTGCAGACCATAAATGGCCAGATAGTGGTGACAATCAACAATTAGAACAATTGGTCAAATCATACAAAAATCTTTGGAGCCAAGGCAAAAATGAGGCCGGTCTATTTAAAGACATAGAAGTAGACGTGCAAGGCAAGGATCCGCCCCCACAGAAGCAATACAAATTGCCACCAGAATCTATTGAACCAGTATCAATAGTCATACAGGAGCTTCTGCAACAAGGTATTATCAGAAAAACAAATTCTGTAACAAACAATCCATTATGGGTAGTACCTAAACGTGATGACCCTAAATCATTCAGGCTTCTGGTAGATCTCAGAATGCTGAATAAATATACCCCAAGCTGCGCTCCAATAGTGGCAGATACACCAGATATAATGTCCCGAATTGATGCAAAAGCAAAAGTGTTCTCTGTGATTGACATTGCAAATGGATTTTTCTCAATCTCTTTATCTAAAAGCTGTCAATATAAATTTGCCTTCTCCTTTGCAAATTCTCAGTATACCTTTAATCGTCTTCCGCAAGGCCTCCATTTGAGTCCTAGCGTATTTCATCAAGCTTTAGCGGAAGTCCTATCCAAATTTTCTAGGCCAGATTGTATCCTACAATATGTGGACGATATCTTGTTATCAACAGAAAATGACCAAGAACATTTAACCCTTTTGGCAGAATTGTTTGATCTGTTGCAAGATGCAGGTCTCAAGCTGAATACTCGTAAGGTTCAGCTCATGAAAAGCGAGGTCAAGTTTCTCGGCATTCAGATCAGTCCAGGTAAACGCCAACCTTTGCAAGAAAGGGTTAATGCTATTGCTGCACTTCCTGTACCAACAACATTCAAAGCACTAAGACAATTCCTAGGATTAGTGAATTTTTCTAGAGAGTTCATTGAGTCATTTGCTGATAAAGCAAAACCTCTGTATGAACTTCTAAAGAATAATGAGGAAAATGGTTTTGGTCCTTGGACAGAAGTTCAGCAAAAGGCCTTTGAATCTTTGAAAAAAGATTTGCAGACAGCACCAGCCCTAACTACAGTAGAAAAGCAAGCACCGTTTGCTTTGCAGGTGCATACATCTGAAACTGCTATTTCTTCGGTGTTGCTTCAGCTACAAGGAGGAAATTGGAGGATCCTAGCATATTTCTCTAGGCTTTTAACACCTGTTGAGAAAGGTTTTGACACATGTGTTAAACAATTGGTAGGAGTTCACTATGCAGTAAAAGCAACTGAGCACATTGTAGGATTCAACAAAATTATCTTACAAACACCTCATTCCACCCTGAAATTTCTCCTTGAAAAAAACATCCCAGGTGTTTCCAATCAAAGATTTTCACAATGGTTGTTGGCTTTATCACCCAAACAGATCCAGGTTGAACATAATGCCAAATATGTACTCCCTCAATTGATGGAATATAATGGATCAGAACATGAGTGTTCATGTGAAGTCCAAGACACTCACTCTCCTCTGTTTCGCAGAGAAGCAGAGAAGACTGATGAACCTGTGTTTGTGGATGGTTCACGTTATTGTGTCTCAGGGGAGTATTTTTCAGGTTATGCAATCTGGTTTCCACAGAGAGGATATGCCATACAACACAGACTTCCAGGACACTTTTCAGCACAAAAAGCAGAACTGATAGCCATTGAGACAGTGTTAACTGTAGACAAAGAAGAGAATCAAGGTCCACTAGTGATTTATAGTGACAGTTCATATGTTGTGCGTTCTCTTACTGATTATCTTCCTATTTGGAAAAGACGAGGTTTTGTAGATGCTTCAAACAAAGCTTTAGCACACAGAGAGATACTAGAGTCAATTTTTGCACTAGCAGGGATAAACCCTTGTGCCTATGCAATTGTTAAAGTACCAGCGCATAGGAAAGACAATGATGAACTGAGCATAGGAAATATGATAGCTGACACATTAGCAAAAGAAGCAGCTGTTAATGAACAGTCAGAGACTCCATCTGAAGTAGTTTCAGTAAACACAGTCAGAAAAACAGATACACAGATCCCCTCATTTGCAGAAGAACAGAAAAAGGACCCGTCCCTTTCTGCTTCTCAGGTTGATACAGAATCTTCCTTTGTTTTTGAAAACAAGATTTTGTTTCATGACTGTAACGGGGTTCTGCGTCCTGTCATACCAAAACATTTACAAGTGGAGTTCACAAAATACAATCATGAAAGTTTAGGCCATGTAGGTAAGCAGAGATTGTTAGAGATTCTCAAAGAGAAATTTTTCTGGGAAAAAATGGATGAGACTGCAGACAATGTAATTCAATCTTGTCTTATCTGTGCTCAAGTGAACCCCAGGCCAAAAGGACAGAAACCTCCTTTACAAAGAACTCCTCCAGCTAATGGTCCATGGTCCACATTACAACTTGACTATATAGGACCATTACCAACAGGAAAAAATGGTTTCAAATATGCGCTCATAATTGTTGATGTTTTCTCAAAATGGGTTGAGATTTTACCTGTACGCACAGACGATGCACTAACAACTGCAAGAATGTTAATTAATCATGTTTTTCCTACTTGGGGGATCCCAATTGATATCAGTTCAGATCGTGGAACTCATTTCACAGGTAAAGTAATGCAGGCAATGTGTAAAATTTTGGGAATCCAGCAAAGATTTCATGTTCCATACCATCCGCAATCTGCAGGTATTGTGGAAAGAATGAACAGGACTATCAAATCCAGAATTGCTAAAATGTTGTTAGACAAAGGACATACATGGGTAGATGCCGTGCCTTTTGTTCTGATGAGTATCAGAAGTACAACATCTTCATCTACACAATACAGTCCATTTGAACTGATGACAGGTAGAAAAATGCCGCTTGTTTTTCCACATGAACCGTGTTTTTTGTCAACTCCGCAGAAAGAAGCAATTGAGAAAACCAAATGGTTACAGATGTTGCAAGACAATCTAAATGCCATTTTGCCACATGCAGCTACTCACATGCAGAAAATGATCCCTCCACACTCCTCAAAATTTGAGAAAGGTGGACAAGTCATGATTAAAACATTTAGAAAAAGTGGGCCGTGGCAAAGTAATTGGGAAGGTCCTTTTGAAATTTTGGACACACGTGGTGTAATGATACAAGTCCAAAGACCTCTCAATTCTGTTAAAAATGCACGGAGACAACAAAAAATATGGGTTCACACTGATCAATGCAAGCTGTTTATGCCAAGATAATGATACTGCATTTCTTTTGCAGAAATGACATCTGATAATCAAATATGGAGGAACATCAAACTCCAAAAAGAAATACTGACAACATCAGAAAAGTGGAAAGAAAGAAAGAACATTAAAAGGAGAAAATTCGTCATCACAGGACTCCTTTTCTCATTAATGACATTTTTATTCCTAAAAACGTATATGACTTTTTCCAGCCCAGCAGAGAAGAACAAGTCTGAGACCCTGCATAAAAGAGAATTGCCTTTATCCAGAAACAAGAGACATTTTCCAAGATATAGTGACATTGACACAGCCGTAGACTTGTATGGACTTGCTTGTATAGGTCATGGAGCTACTTGCTGTATGCAGTTTTATTTTCTTCATAGTAACTCTATTGAAATACAAGCTAGAATAGAATCTAAAACAAAGTTTACAAAAATGCAAGGATCATATGTACATAATAATAAAACTGGTACATATGAATGTAATTTAACTGAGATGGGATTCTGGTCCATAGTTTTAAAAGGAAATGAGTCTACAATTTGGACTGGCGATGTAACTGGAGATAGAGTAGGTTCTTCTTCTGTAGGAGGATCCAAAACAGATATTTGGTTTTTGACCCAATATTATTTACAGTTTATGGATCCTGAACACTTAAAGATTACAGGAGATGAAGAAGGAGATGTAATTAGAGTATGGGATTTTCAAATAACAAGAGGTTCAGCTCACGTTAATGTGAGAGTGACTATTTCAATTGTAGACTTGATTATTCCAGATATAAAAGTATCCCCTCAAGCTGTTAAAATTATTGAAGGAAAGGATGATTTAAATTTGATATGTACTACACAAATATATTTACCTCAAAATTCCCTATTAACTTGGAAAAGAAATGGTGAATTTTTGGGTAGTCTTTTCCATAGCTCTACTAATATAATTCGTAAGAGTAATCTTGGAAATGTAGATTGGACTAACAATAACTTTATTTATCAACACAATAGTCCAAATCTTAATGACAGAGGCATATATGAATGTTGCATATCATTAGAAAATAATCCAATGAAATGTGATACTGCAAATGTTATAATTTCATCTCCTAAGAACATTAAGTGTACTGATGAAAAATTTATTCCTTCTAGTCCATTTCAAATTAATCATTTCCAACCCAGACATCTCTTAAGAGAAGGACATTTTGTGATTATACTTTGGAAATTTAATGTTTCTGAATGGAAAATTTCATCAAAGTATCCTCAATGTCAAGAATACTTAATTAATATGGAATTGGGTATGGATAAATGGTTTGGAGCTAATAATAAAAATAACAATAGGAATAAACGAGGTATCGTAGAAGGAATTTTAGGTGGAGTTGGTACTATTGGAAGTCTTACCAATAGTATGGATATTAATACATTACAGTCTGATCTGGAAACAGCGGGCTTAGTGGGTAGTAAAAGTATTAAAGTTCAAAGAAATGTAAATCAAATATTAGAAAATATGTTAATGAAGACAGCTACGGTTATAGGCCCAGCTGTAGTCCACTTACAAGATGTTACTTTGAATTTAATGGACAGAGAACAACATTCCCACATAGCCAGAACATGTCTAGAAATACAGACAGAGTATTCTACCAATTTTAAAATAATTGCACAAGCATTCCAAAGTGGCATAACTCCTCTAAGTCTTTTGCAAAGTTTACCTAATGAATATGTATTTGCAAAAAATCATACAGATTTATGGGTAAATAAATGGGTAGGATGTAATCAACATGAATGCTTTGGTACCTCAATGATTCCCATTGCTGGGAAAGAACAAATGTTAGTTCCAGTTACAGTCTTAGGATTGCCAGTTAGTAATACCCAGTTGTTATATTATCAATTACAATTTGTAGATTTTGCTTTGAATACTAATACATCTGAACCAGAACAATTAGATTTATCTTCTTGTTTACATTTTCAATCAAAAGTAATATGTTTGCCTAATCAGGACAAAAGTATTTTTCACTCTTGTTTTCATAATCATTCATTATGTACAGCAAGAATAGAAAAAGTAAAAACTTCACTTGACCTAGTCACTGTTGTAGGAAAGAGGAAAGTCTGTTTTCAAGTCATGACAGACACTGAAACAGTGAAAGCTTTCTTTCTATCCTGCACACATACAGATATCCTGAGTCGAGGCTTGTATTGTATAGAAGGAGATCTTACAGGAATTAGTTTAAATGAAATTAGAGTAAATTTAACTAATATACTTATGAAAAATGTGAGTGTTCTACCTATACAATATAACATATCTCAAGTAGATGAGTTTCCATGGAAAGAATGGGCAGAGATCATACAAAAGGATAAGGGATTATTAATTGCTTTGTCTGAAGAACTTCAGAAAGCAGAAATAATATTTAAGCATGAACAAGGAAATCTACTAGAGATAGAACATGATTGGTCTGAATTTTCAGGTCGTTCATGGTGGTCAAAATTTAAAAATACTGTATCAATGTGGGGAAAAACTTCAGTAACAGCAGCTGTTGGAAATATATTATTACACCCATTAATTATTATATTTATTATTATGGTTTTATGTATTTTATTTCAAATCTGTATTATGATTAGAATGAAACAATTTTACAAATTGATTAAGAAACAAATGAAAGAAGGTGAAAAAATCCTGTCAGGTATTATTAGAAGGAAGGTTACCTCTGACCTAACTGACCTGGTTATAGAAAATGGTGCATCTGGAACAACTGATTCCAAGCGTGTATAGTTGGGCCATGAATGAAGTATGAATGTATATATAATATTATATGATAAATTATATTTAGGGGGAATATTGTAGAAATTATTCACCATAAAACAGACGTCTCATATCTTTCAAAATGACAGCAAAAGTCATTTAGAAGTAATTTTAACTCAGCGTGTGAATGAAGCTTGAAAAACAGGTGTTAAAGATGAACCATGGTATATTCATGTCTAAGAGGTCAGCAGGTCATAAGCTTAGTTTTAAGAATAGCAATTGGAATGTAAAAAGATATTGATACGTAGTAGAACAAAGAAAGGATATGTCTTTTATAAAGAAAATCATGTCTAATCCATTATATAGTTAGTTGGATAATTATTTCATATAATCAAATTATTAGTTAGGAATAGTGTGTGATAAGTTTAGTATCAATTATTGTTGGTTATATCTATGCATTTATGTGACCATTATCCTTTCTAAAGATATGTGAAGCCATTATATCAGATGACAGTATCATATATTTCTGTCTTCTAAGAGGTTTTCAAATAACGTCATACTAAGTATAGTGTAGAAGGTTTACATATATGGACACTAAGAGTATATGTTTAGAAGAAGCACAAATAAGGGTTTTACTTATTTAGCTCACACTGAATTAGGAAATAACTGTTTAGTGGGTTGGTCTGGTAAAACATATATAAGATGTGTCTTAGAGATAGAGAGACACATACATACATTCACTCACACTCATACATCAAGACATTATACAGCTGACACGCACTGACATATTTGTCTCCTGGTAAGGCCTGCAAAGCCTTGATACACCTGTTGTCTTCCTTGCCGAGACTGAAACACTTGTCATAGAACAGACAAGAGATTAGACATTTCTCCAAAGCTTATTTCTTTTTCCATAATCTACAACTTTTGTTATATTTTACTCTGTATTTTATTTTATCTTTTGTATTCATTTTTGATGCCAAGTGTGCATTAAATAAAAGTCACACTGTTTTAAGTCAGCCTGGCACTAGAACAAATTGCCTCAAACGCCTAAAGACAGACACTTAAATAATATAAGTGTCACGATAGTTAACAGAAAGAAGGTGAAATAAATATTTAACTTCCACTTCTCAGGACTTCCAAGCTGCTATATATCACATTTTTATTGATGTTGTCAACCAGGGATGAATGGAGTGATTTAGACAACATAATTTTGCCACAAAATGTATGATTTTTCCTTCAGGACATTTAATAGCAGTGAATTACATGCATTACAAGCCATGGCTATAATAGCAAGATTGATAGTAGGCCTGCAATAAACCAGAAACAAACTGGCAATTGTTGCAGTAGCAGAGCAACAACTACCAATCATGACAATATGCAAGCAACCAACTGGCATTTGTGACAACATATGGGCAACAAACATTCAATTATAACAATACATGGGTAACATATATACAATTATGATAATTCATGGGCATCAAATGGTCAGTTGTGACAATATGTAAGTAACAAATGAACAGTCCTCATAATATGCAGGAAATAAATTGACAATCATGACAATATATGAGCATAACAGGAGCAACAATACAGGGTCAACAAACAATACAGGGTCAACAAACAGGCAATCTTTACAATACACGAACAACAAATGGCAATTCCTACAATACACTGGAAACAAAAGGCCAACTGTGACAGTATTGCTAAGCCACAAATAGGCAATCAGGAAAATATACATTCATATACTGTATATGCAGGCAAAATGTACAATTGCTGCAATATGTGGGAAACAAATGGGTAATCAAGTATAGGGGCAACAAATGGTTAGTTTTTACAATATGCAGGTATCAAACAAGAAACCATGACAATATGCTAGCAACAAATGGGCTATCATCTCAATATGTGGGCCAAAAATTGGTAACTGTTACAAAAAGCCCCGTTTGTTATAATATATGAAATCATGTTTCCCACAAATGAGAGGCTATATGCTGTCACAAGAACAAGTCACACACATTATAACTTTTGAAATAACTATTATGACTTTTACTTTTCAGTCCTTGCTTTGTTGTTACATTAGATCTTTCTGTGCAGTCATTCAGTCTCGTAATATTGTACAGGGAGGCATTTCAAGCTTTGGGGGAGATTTACTAAAACTGAAGAGTTGAAAATCAGGTGCAGCTCTGCATAAAAACCAATCAGCTTCCATGTTTCATTGTCAAAGCTTAATGTACAAGCAGAAGTTAGAAGCTGATTGGCTAACTCACTCAGCTGCACCTGATTCTGAGTGCTCCAATTTTAGTAAATCTCCTCCAATGTGCTCCCAGGATGGCGAAAGGTTGCTCCAAAATAACAGAAAATTAATGTACAGTATGTTCTAATTCTTGCAAATGGTATGTATGCAGTTTTGCAAATTCTTACACATTTAGGATGGTCTTACATCTAATCGCTTTACTCTAATTTTTACTTTTTACTTTCACTTTGTAACTCTTCTTGTCTAAATAAACTCCCAAACCATTCATCATGAGCACAGGTTGTTATGACTTCTTTATCACTGAAATAGGGAACACCACCATTTCAGGCTTACCGGAGTAGAAATTGTGACGGTTTCCTGGCCACAATATTTTTGTACATGATAATGACCTACTTCAAAAGCAGTGAATTTTTTTAATAAATGTGAGGAGAAAAAAATGGTTAATAGATGACCAGGCCCGTTGATCTCCTTCCCAAGTGCAATTTTTAGGTAAAGTTTCTAGATAATAAGCAGCAAATGAAATGAATTGCAACAGACAATGTTATGACCTCTACATGAACAAATAGAGAAATCAGATAAATTGATAACCCATGTATTGTTCATTTTCATAATGCAGAGATAATTGCAGCAGCACCTCTGCATGACCCACTAGTTCAATTATGAAAAATGTTTATACATATTTGCAGTAAAGAGGCAAAAAAACTGCAGTAAGTAGAACAAAAATGACCAGGTCTCATTTATTTCAAAACAGGTAAACAGCATAGGCAACACAGCAGCATCAATGTATTTTTGCAAATTTGCAGCAGCCAGGAAAAATTATGGACCCTAATACCAGCAGAAAGATGTGCAGGCCAAAAACCTTTCTAATTGCATTTTATGGATATTTGTCATTAAAATGATAAAACTGCAGTAAGAAGCAGACCCATCAAAAGAATGACCATGCTTACAAAAGTGCAAAAGTGAAAGACAGAGGCATTTTGAGCCCAGTTTATCATACAAGGAGCAGCTGACCAGTGTGTGACTGGCTGGAAGGGATGTGGATAGTGTTTATGTGTCCCCTGTCCCAAACTGAGGCCAACCAGGGTTTTTTGTCTCCTATGGAGAAAAATAAAAAAGCAAAGAACTATTAATTGAACTTAAAAGGCATCTGGGAGCACAGCTCCTTTTGGGTGGCTAAACCCTTAAATTCATTGAAAGACACAGCTTTTTGATTGAAATCGATCAGAACCAGTAGGACATCACCAAGCAGTACCAAAAAAGGAGCAATCCAATAATATGCAAGTTTTCACTCCACAGGGAAAAAATTACACCACTGTCTGTTCAACTTTACAGTCAAAACTATCATTGGACAATGCCATCATATCAACCTTATAAAAATGTATTAATTAAAAAGTATGAACAGGGACCAGGTCACAGCTTTACAGGCCTACAAAAGTGAGGCCCAATGACAGAAGTGCTCACCAACCCAGAAGAATAAGAGGTTAAAAGAAAAGGTGGTTCTTTATGTCTAATGGCATAAACCTGAGATATAGTTTGTCAAATGAATTTAGAGCAGGAAAAGCAGCAAGACCCTTATTGGGTTGGATCCCAGACTGCAGCTTTAAGGTTGAAAACAATTCAGACAGAGAGACTGGAGCAAAATATCCTTGTTAAGGTGAAAGGCAGAAACTACCTTGGATAGAAAGGAAGGGTAGTCTCAAAACCACCTTGTCCTTGTGCAAAATAAAGAAGGGAGATTACCAGAAGAGGGTTGCCAACTCAGAAACATATCTTCCCAAAAATACTGGGCCAAAAATCAAGGGACAACTCCCCCAGATCCAGACTCTGGGTGACCAGGATAATCCATTTGCTAATTGTTCATACTTGGAACAGAGACCGTAGATAGAATTGGAAAGCACCTTTCTGTTGTGTTTTCCTGGTGATTCACATATACCACTGTCATGGCAATATTTGACTAAATTCTCATGGGATAATCCAGCAGAAGATTCATCCAGTGGTGAAAAGACATCCTTTTGGCTTGATTGGAAAACAAGCTTCCTCTTTGCACCATCGACTCTTCTAACAAACTCTTGACACATTCCTGAAGCTTCCAAACTTTGTTTAGAGGAATTAAAAAGAGACTGATGACTAGGATTAAATTCGGATACTCCAAGTAAAGAGTTAGTGCCAAATTAATTTTTTATTTATATAGCACCAACAGTTTTTGCAGCGCTTTGCAACATGAAGGCAGACAGTACAGTTACAATAAAAACCAATACAAGAAGATTCAAAGGTCCCTGTTCATTAGAGCTTACAATCTAAAAGGGAAGGTCAAGTGATAGGGTGAAAGGTAATAACTGTGGAGGATTAACTGATGGAGAGAGTAGAAATACAGTTGTCAGGTGGAGGTGAGATAAGCTTCTCTGAAAGAAGGGTTTTAAGGAATCGTTTAAACATGGACATAGTAAGAGAGAGCCAGACAGATTGGGGCTGGAGTTCCATAGGATGGGAGAGGCTCAGGAAAAGTTCTGGAGGCAAGCATGGTGGGAGATGACAAGAGAGCTAGACAGCAGGAGGTCTTGAGAGAAACCAAGAGAATGATTTGATTAGTATTTCAATACTAGGTTACTGATGTAGCTGGGGCCGAGGTGTGGATGGCTTTGAGAGTTATTGTTAGGATTATAAATTTAATTTTTTAGGTAATTGGCAGCTAATGGACAGATTGGCAGAGAGGGGTAGCAGACACTGAATGGTTGGTAAGATTGTCTTTCTGGCATTTTGGGTCCAATCAAAATTCAAAGTCCTGCAAGGTATGTAACATCACCTAAATGCTGTCCTGCAAGGTCTTTTAAGACTTTGCCCACAAGAGAGGGTTGTTGAGATGACCCACAATTGGGATCCCCTCAGGGTTGATTACAGTTTGAGTGGTCAAGACCTTTGTATAATTTGAAGAGCAGAGGCAGAACCGAAGGAAAGAGCCACAAATTGGTAATGAGGAATCAGAGAAAATGATGGTAAAGAGATATGAAAAGCCCTTGGCCCTTTCTTGGAGAGGAATGTTTATGACAATGCCTTGACCTAAGAGGTGTTGAATGGTTAGGGATCAGTTTGCTAGCTTCTGGGGAGCCATAAAAAGATTTGAGACAAAAAAATGCTGCATATGTAGAGTATAAAACTCTTTTTTTAAACAGAGGAAATTTCCTTTTGCACCCAAACTAAAATATGATTGACCAAATAGTGGGTGAGCATTCTGAGCGGACTTACCCCACCTTGTATGGTGGAAGAGGGGGTGAACCTCCGTGTCAAGGTGGCCTTGTCAGAGACCTTAATAGATTTGTTCTTCCAAAGTCGCTTGGATCACCCAAATGGAAACCTGACCAACTCAATAGCTGGCAAACAATCTGGCCAAAAAGAGGGTAAATTGACCTAGGATTATTCAATGTGTATAATGGTACCAACATTTTGAGTATAAACAATGCTGTATATGGGAGGGGAAAAGTAAAGGACTTCTAAGGTACCAGAAAGAGTAATAACGTGCATGCATTATAATAAAAATGGGTAGTTTTTAGTTAAACTAGAAAAGGTACAATTTCTGGGGAAATTGTGTGAAGTGTTCTTGCATCCAACCCTAACCAAGTGATTGATGAAATGTAAGCAGTGCACATGGCAAGCCTGATAGAGTGAGAAATGCATTTCAACTTGGTCACTCAGCTGCCCGGTGAGTCATCGTTGGTTGCTATGGCAACTCACTCACTCAGTCACATGAAGCTGATGGGCTTTTCTAAACACACTACTCCAACTTGCAAACTTCACTGGCGATTGCCATCTTCAAACACTTGTAGTTTTAAAAGTATAAATGCTACTGCGAAGAGCTTTATATTGTGAGAATCACAAGAACCAGACCTACATTTTGATGTATAGTCTCTTAAATATTAAAAATGAAGGCACAGTCGCAGTTTAAAAATGTCCTTTAAAATTTCAGGTGACTGTGAGTGAAGTTTCAATGAAAGTCAATGGGCAGCGTGAGTTGCAAACAAATGGTCATATTGTGAAAACTATCAGGACTATGGCTTAGCCGTGGACATTTTTAGTGGCAGCAGGGTTAGCTGAACGTTTTGATATAAGATTTGTGTAGATGGGCTTGAAAATGACAGAGTGATGGCAGTTTAGAAATCATGTTCTGATTTTTCCTTCCACACTCTAGCTTTTCTCTGCTACCACTCTAGTTGCTCCATTCATTCCTTTGGAAAAATTTCACCACAAGAACCGCGATATTTTGTGAACCATTTGGCGAAATGTTCCACAAAGTAATAGCAATCCGATCGGGAACAATCCGCACGTTTTGATATATTACTTGTCTTTGTAGTGTAAAACCTGTGGGAGGAGTTAGGGTGGCAAATTTGGCTATAATAAGAATAAGAAGCGGAATAAGAACTAGAAAATCTACAATTTCGGGGGAAATTGTGTGAAGTGTTCTTGCATCCAACCCTAACCAAGTGATTGATGAAATGTAAGCAGTGCACATGGCAAGCCTGATAGAGTGAGAACTGCATTTCAACTTGGTGACTCAGCTGCCTTGTGAGTCATGTTAGGTTGCTATAGCAACTCACTCAGTCTGGAAGCTGGCAGGCTTTTCTAAACACACTGCTCCAACTTGCCAACTTCACTGGCGATTGCCATCTTCAAACACTTGTTTTAAAAGTATAAATGCTACAGCAAAGAGCTTAATATTGCAAGAATCACAAGAAACAGACCTACGTTTTGATGTATAGTATGTCTCTGAAATATTAAAAATGAAGGCACAGTCGCAGTTTAAAAATGTCTCTTAAAATTTCAGGTGGCTGTGAGTGAAGTTTCAATGAAAGTCAATGGGAGGGGTGAGTTGCAAACAAATGGTCATATTGTGAAAACTATCAGGACTATGGCTTAGCCGTGAACATTTTTAGTGGCAGCAGGGATAGATGAACGTTTTGATATAAGATATGTGTAGGTGGGCTTGAAAATGATGGCAGTTTACAAATCATGTTCTGATTTTTCCTTCCACACTGTAGCTTTGCAGGTTCCCACTCCAGTTGCTCCATTCATTCCTATGGGAAAATTTCACCACAAAAACTGCGATATTTCGTGAACGATTCGGCAAAACGTTCCACAAAGTAATAGCAATCCGATTGGGAACAATACGCACGTTTTGATATATTACTTGTCTTTGTAGTGTAAAAACTGTGGGAGGAGTTAGCGTGGCAAATTTGGCTATAATAAGAAACGGAATAAGAATATATTTGTGAGTTAACAATAAGTGTTCTTTGCAAGAACACTTAATAAGAATATATATGTGAGATAGCAATAAGTGTTCTTGCTATGAAAGAACACTTAATAATCATAAAATAGTACACAATTGAGCCTAACACAACAAGATTAACACATTGTAAAACACTATGCCACAATGCTCATATTTCCCATGCTTGGGATCACAAACATCTGCAGGATAACAATAAGGCTGTAGTTTTTCTTGGAGTGGAGGACTCTGAAAAGTTGTAATATACAAAGTTTCACATACACTCACATCATTTGCGTACTCTTCTGGAAGTTTATTTCCAGTGGATCAGTCAGCTGGTTACACTTTCTTTACACATAGATCTTTAGGGTAGTGTTCTCCTGTGGTCACTTGCAATGGTTCCTCTTCTTCCTACCTTGTAGATCACTTTTTGGGGAAATTAGATGTTCCTGCTTTAAAGCAGGTTTAGCTGTTTTAAAGCATGTTTAGATGCATTTAGTCATGTTTACCAACAGCCACATTAACCAAATTTATTATCATAAACTGAATGAACCTGAAATCTGGTAAACACTCAGTGTGCTTGGCACCATAAAAACATTAGCATTTAGACATGTCTTTTAAATACATATAAACTCAGGTTTGACAGTTCCAGTGTTAATGAGACCTAGTCTATTCCTGTTCCTACAGAGATGGAGGGTAAGCCTATAGCTGGGGTGCAGAGACATTGAGACAATGGGTGGTGACCTAGTTTAAGAGTGTCAACTGCTCCAGCGGTGGGAAATAGGGTAGCCCTGCTACATGTGCTACTTATCAGTAACCTGGGATCCCCATATCACATGTTCAGCAAAACCCTCCAATAAACTAGGACTGAAACCATCTTAACCAGAAAGGCCCTTCGTGTGTGTGTGTGTGTGTGTGTGTGTGTGTGTGTGTGTATGTGTATGGTGTCTTCCAAAGAGGCCTGAAGGCCAAGGAGTGTGAACTAGAGCTGAAGTGATATTTAGGTCTCAGACCTTTCATCAGGAAAAAATTGTTGTAGGCCTTGTGGCAGGAACTGGTTAGAAAACCTACCTCAATGGGGGAGCTACAGGTAAATGTTCTGACCAGGTTGTCCTCTGAGAGAAACAGTGGTGTCTGTGCTTAAACAGACAGTTGGTCTGAACATACCAAACATAGCCAGGAGGCTAAAAAAGTTTATTTAAATAAACATGGGCAGACAGACCTGAAACAATGTTAATGATTCAATTGAGCTCCTAAAAGCTCTACAATTGAGTGACTATGACTGTCCTGCCTTCTCTGCAGTTATGAAAGGGTTACAGAGGATTACAGGCAGTATAACCTTTGATGTCCACACAGTAAAGAGTCGATGATTGATAACCGATGATCTTTTACTGATAACATGTGATCATAATGAGAATGAATGAATAAATGTGCGGATGAATGTGAATAAATGGTAAAACTGAAATACAAACAGAATAAACAGACATGAGTACATATCTAACTACCTAGCTATATACATAACATTCCTCAGTATATAGGAGGGGTACTTACAGACTTTGGGGGTCTAATCAAGCCCATATATGAAGAGGGAACAGCATCCCACATGTACTTGCATTGTAGAATTTCTTCAGTCTGAAGAGATGAGGTCACTTCCTCCCAAGTTAGCAAACAGGAAGTCTCAGGCCTTAAGGGGACAGACACTGCTGAATGCTAAAGAATGCCTTGTGTAATACAAGGCAGCACACTCCCCACCTGGCATAATAATGATATGCCACTATTAAACTCCTGGAAGGAGTAAAACGACTTCCGTAATGGGTCTAAGGTACACCTTAGGGGTGCCCTGTTTTACTACTCTGACCTCTACTTTCCTGACTCTGCTATCACTACTAGCATCAGTCCCCACAATGAGTCCAATTGGCCACTCGTTCCTGTGGGCCTGAGAGTCTTTTAGTAGAACAACATCTCCAACTTGTAAGTTGGGCTTGTCGGCTTGCCATTTGTTGCGTGGTTGGAGGGTCGTCAGGTACTCCTGTCTCCATCTCTTCCAGAAGATATTGGCAAGGCTTTGAACTTGTTTCCATTGCTTGGTGTACAAGTCTTTAAGATCAAAGTCCCCGTTGGGAGCTGTCACCATCTCCATCTTCTGGGTCAGCAACGTTGCCGGTGTCAAGACGGTTGGCATCTCTGGGTCAGTAGACACTGGGACCAAAGGTCTGGCGTTCATGATAGCCATGACTTCAGCCATCAGCGTGGTTAAGACTTCGTGTGTGAGACGAGTAGATCCAATCTTTAGAAGCATTGCATCTAGAATGCGGCGAGCTACTCCAATCATCCTCTCCCAAGCTCCTCCCATATGTGAGGCATGAGGAGGATTGAAGATCCAAGTGCATCTTTGATTTTGAAGATAGTTACTTGTTTCCGAGTCTGTTGCAACGATCTTCAATTCCTTGCAGGCTCCAATAAAGTTTGTGCCACAATCAGAACGAATCTGTTTTGCTGGTCCTCGAATGGAGAACAGCCCAGCGTTTGCTCTCTGCACTGCCTCCTCTGGTCTTGCGAGAAGAAATGTTCCACAGACCAAAAACGTCCAGGCCTACATTTGTGAATGGAGGATCTGAAGCCAGCCTGTCTGGAGGTAAGTCTGACATCTTCTGGACTTCAAGTTTTCCTCTGATTTTCTTGCAAGTTACACATTTGTTAATCACGCTGGAGACTAGTCTTTTACCTCCTAGGATCCACAATCCAGCTGAGCGGACTGCTCCTTCAGTGAGGTGGCGACCTTGATGTGCAACTTGCTCGTGGTGGTGTCTTGTCAGAAGAACGGCAACATGATGATTCTTGGGTATGACAATGGGATGTTTTTCTAGAATAGTCATATCAGCTGCGGGTAGACGACCTCCAAGTCTCATCACTCCATCTTCATCAAGCACAGGGTTCAATTTTCTGAGCGGGCTGTGTTTAGAAAGATCTTCTTTCTTGAGAAGACATTGAATTTCTTCCTTGAAGGCTTCCTGCTGAACACATCTGATAATGGTGACATTGGCTCGCTCAAGATAGTCATTGTTACCCTGGTCAACACTGGCTGTTTTGCTGAAGGATCTGGCCAAGCAGATGAGTTTCCCTATGGCACGGATGAGTGACTTCCAGCTGGAAAACCTTTTGAACCTACATGAGCCAAGACCTTCTCTGGTGGTTAGAGTCTTGTAAACTGCAACTAGAGGTCTTACCTCTTTGTCTTGGTCTGGTTCTACAAGCTGAAAAGTTCCTTTCTGATCAGTCTCTTCAGTTTCTGGTCCAGTCAAGAAGGATGGACCTGTGAACCAGTTAGTCTGTTTGAGGACAGCAGCTGGTACCAGTCTAGTCCCATGATCAGCAGGGTTCTTGTCTGTACTGATGTGATGCCACTGTTCTGGACTTGTACACTTTCTGATACGTGTCACTCTGTTTGACACGTATGTGTAGAATCTTCTTGAAGCGTTATGGATATAACCTAAAACAATCTTGCTGTCTGTGTAGAAGTTCACTGCATGGATTTCGATGTCCAGTTCTGCAATGAGTAAGTCTGCTATCTCCACAGCTAGGACAGCAGCACAAAGTTCTAAGCGTGGGACCGTGTGAGCAGGTCTTGGAGCCAGTTTGGACTTTCCCAAGATGAATCCTGCATGGCTTTGTCCCTGAGTGTCTATGACTCTAAGGTAGGCTACAGCTGCTATAGCCACGGTGGATGCATCTGAAAACACGTGTATCTCTCTTCGTTTTGTAACAGACAAAGAAACAGAGACGTATGGTCTTTGGATGCTAAATCGCTCAAGCTCCAGCAAAGAGTCTTTCCACAACTTCCACTGCATTTCTTTCTTTTCAGGTAGAGGTGTGTCCCAATCACTTTGTTCTAGCTCTGTTGTAATCTCTCTCAAAAGAGCTTTGCCTTGCATGGTGATGGGTGCTACGAACCCCAAGGGATCATAAAGACTGTTGACCGTAGACAAGACACCTCGCTTTGTGAAAGGCTTCTCTTCCCTGGATACTCGGAAGGTGAAGCTGTCAGTTTTCAAGTCCCAACTAAGCCCTAAGCTTCTTTGAAGGGGTGGTGAATCTGTACCTAGATCTAGGTCTTTGAGGTCTTTTGCACGGTCTTCTGCTGGGAATGCTTCCATTACTTTGCTGTTGTTGGAAGCCACTTTGTGCAGTCTTATGTTAGAGTCTGCTAGCAAGTCTCTAGTGCTTTTCAAAATGTCAATGGCTTCTCCACTACTGGAGAAGGAAGCAAGTCCATCATCTACATAAAAGTTTTTCATAACAAATTGTTTGGCTTCAGGGTTGTGTCTGTCACCTTGCTGCGCTGCTCGTCTCAAGTTGTAGATAGCGACAGCTGGTGAGGGACTGTTCCCAAACACATGTACTTTCATCCTATACTCTATGATACCTTTGTTGAGGTCGTTGTCTTCATACCATAGGAACCTCAGGTAGTCTCTGTGGTCTTCACGGACAAGGAAGCAGTAGAACATCTGCTGTACATCTGCTGTTACTGCAACAAGTTCTCTTCGGAATCTGATAAGGACTCCAAGAAGTGTGTTGTTCAGGTCTGGTCCGCTGAGAAGTACATCATTAAGGGAAATACCTTCATGCTTTGCACTGGAATCAAATACTACACGTATCTGACCTGGTTTTTGAGGATGGTACACTCCGAATATTGGCAAGTACCAGCGTTCTTGTTTTTCATGCAGTGCTGGTGCTTTTTCAGCTTGATCTTTGTCAAAGATTTTCCGCATGAATTCTTGGAAGTGCTCTTTCATGTCTGGCTTTCTTTCAAGAGTGCGCTGCAATAGCGCAAGGCGTTTCTCTGCTTGCACTCTGTTGTTGGGAAGACGATGCCGTGGTGTACGGAATGGTAGTGGGGCTACCCAACTGCCTGCTTTGTCTTTGAAGACTTCTCTGTCCATGATCTCAAGGAAGAGGTTATCTTCAACAGATGGTGCTAGTTTGTCATCATCTTGAGTTCTCTCAAACACTTTGTGGCCTAGCTGATCTGAATCTTCAGCTGAGGCTGTATCTTCCAGGAACCTCTGGATGTTCTGGGGATGTGTTGGGTTAGATAGTTTCTCTTTAATCTGCATGCTGTTGTTACATGGGCAAAGACATGATGTGCGACCGTTCTGCAGCAGATTTGTTCTGTAGACATTCACCTTTGCGGGTTTGTGAAGTCCGTCCAGACATACATTTCCAACGATAACCCATCCAAGATCAAGACATTGAGCAAATGGTGCATTGTGCGGCCCATTGTATTGTTCTCTGACCTTGTGCACTCTCAGTATGTCTCTTCCTAGTAGAAGGACGATTGCAGCATCTGGGTTGAGTGTTGGGATCTTGTCTGCTATTCGCATAAGATGAGGGTAGTGACGTGCCACTTCAGGTGTGGGAATCTCTGACCTGTCATCTGGTATCATGTCACATTCTATGAGGGTAGGAAGAGTCAGCTGCGTCTTTCCATCTAATGACTCGATGGTGTAGTTGTTTGCTCTTCTCCCTGATGTCTCTATAACTCCAGAACATGTCTTCAAGGTGTATGGAGTTGAACTTCCTTTGTCACCAAAGAGGTCGAAGAACTCTGTCTTTGCTAGAGACCTGTTGCTTTGTTCGTCTAGGACTGTATACATCTTCACTGCCTTTTCTCTGAGACCGTTGGGATACACTTTGACTAAGCATATCTTGGAGCATGATCTAGAGAGTCCTGGTTCTGTACAGATCTCAGTGCACTTTGAAGTTATCGCTGGTGTTGCACTTTCTTTTTGCTCCCCACCATGATCTTCTTGAGTTGCTGGAACTTCTGATCTCCATGGTGGTGGTCCTGGGTGCAGTGCTGACAGATGTCGGTCATTGTTGCATTCTGTGCACCGTATTTCTCTCTTACAGTCTTTTGCAAGATGTTGCATTGAGGCGCAGCATCTGAAACAAATGTGATTGTCTTTAAGGTAAGCCTTGCGCTCCTCTAATGTCTTACTTCTGAAACTGTGAAATTTTCTTAGTGGATGAGGCTTGTTGTGTATTGGGCACTGTTTGTCTGGATCCTCAACTTCCTTGCTTGTGTTGTCTTCCTGATTGGCTGCAGCCTCAGGCGGAACTTCTGTCTTCCGCACAGACACTGTTGCTCTGCGTTCTTTGTAGTGTACTGGCGGCTGCTTCTCTGTCCTTGGGGAGCTTGCAACTCTCTTGTTCAGGAAGGCGAAGCTTGGGTCATTGCATGTTTTAGCTTGGTCTACAACGAATTCAGCGAGGAAGACAAATGGTGGAAATGCAACTCGATAGTCTTTCTTGTATCTGGATGCTTGAGAGACCCACCTTTCTTGCAGGTTGAAAGGGAGCTTCTCGATTATGGGCTCTACTCCACGTGCTGTGTCTAAGTATAAGAGACCTGGCAGAGTTCCACTAGTCTTTGCTGCTTCTATCTCTAGGAGTAGGTCTCCAAGCTCTCTCAGCTTCTGATTGTCTTTGTTTGTCATTTTTGGGCAAGTTTCAATTTTCTTTAAAAGTGCTTCTTCTATTACTTCAGGTGACCCATAGCAGTCTTCCATTCTCTGCCAGACCATCGCAAGTCCTGCTGTTGCATCATGGACATGCACTGACCTGATTCTTTTGGCCTGCTCTGAGGACTCTGGTCCTAGGTATTTGGCGAGTAGGTCGAGCTTCTCTCTGTCTGTCAGCTCTAAGTTTTGGGTGCTGCTTAGGAAGGATGACCTCCAGGCCCAGTAGTTTTCAGGACGATCGTCGAACTTCAAGAGACCAGTGCTCACCATCTCACGGCGCATCAGGTATTTCGACACGTCTGTAACCCTTGCTGTGTCAGGTGCGTTTGTTCTGGGTACAAACGCGGGACTACTGGCTGATAGTGACTGATGGGTTCGTTGAGGTATTTGACTAAGTCTATTTTGGTCAGATGGTTGCTCTCCTCTATTGTAGTCTAGATCTGGTTTTGCATGAGGAGAGGTTATATCGCCATCTACCTGGTTTCTTAGCGTGTTGGCGGTTTGGTATCTGAGCCCGTGATTGGTTGACTTATCACGTGGCGGTTCAGGTTCAGTCTTGTAGTGATGCGTAACATCAAAGCTGTCTGCTCCCAACTGGGTCCTTGATGGTTTCGGTGCATCACTAGGCTGTTTATCAGGGTACAGGGTTGCTTGTGATTGCACGTACTCACGGGTGCGTTGGAATGTACTGAGAGGTGTTATCAGGGTTTCCAGTACATCGCTCTCTACAAACTGAATATCTGCAGCTCTCGCGAGAACTTCGGCTTCAGCTATGGCTGCTGCAGCTATTTTCTGTTGCTGAAGTATGTGTAAAGAGGCTTGTACTTCTGCCTTTCTCCTAAGCGTTTCTGCTTGTCTCTTTTTTATTTCAGCTTCCCTTTCGGCTTGTCTCTTTTTTATTTCAGCTTCCCTTTCGGCTTGTCTCTTTTTTATTTCAGCTTCCCCTTCGGCTTGTCTCTTTTTTATTTCAGCTTCCCCTTCTGCTTGTCTCCTTTTTATTTCAGCCTGACTCTTCTGCCGCTCTTCATCTAGGTAGCCTTGCTCTTTCATAAGCTCTGCTTCCTGTATGGCATAGGAGGCCATGGCACATGCGGCCTCGGCCTTGGCTTGTGCCCTGGCGGCGATAGCGCTGACTGAAGACAAGTTTGTGACGCTAGAATGTCTGGAACTTGTATGCTTACTCCTGGCTGCCCCAGCACTGACTGACGATAGGTCTGTGACGTTTGAATGCCTGGAACTTGAACGCTTAGATCTGGCGGTTTCTGCTTTGGATGACGACAGATCCGATTTGTTATAAGTTCTCGGCGTGCTGCATTGTGACCTAGTTTCCAGCGTACTGTGCATATTTTCTTCCTGTTTGCACGAGATTTTAGGAAGGGTTAATTTAGTGATATCTTTCATATCTTTCATAAAGCGGAGTTAGTTTCACTTTGCTATGCCTTAGACTGGCTGTGCTGTGGGGATTTCACACACACGTGCTGCTGTATTAACAGTTAAGAGTCTTTTCTGTGTTGTGGGGCTTGCTGTAGATTTTTCACACAATGTGCTCTGAAGTAACCGTGTAAGTCTTTTTACTGTCCTGCCTTCTCTGCAGTTATGAAAGGGTTACAGAGGATTACAGGCAGTATAACCTTTGATGTCCACACAGTAAAGAGTCGATGATTGATAACCGATGATCTTTTACTGATAACATGTGATCATAATGAGAATGAATGAATAAATGTGCGGATGAATGTGAATAAATGGTAAAACTGAAATACAAACAGAATAAACAGACATGAGTACATATCTAACTACCTAGCTATATACATAACATTCCTCAGTATATAGGAGGGGTACTTACAGACTTTGGGGGTCTAATCAAGCCCATATATGAAGAGGGAACAGCATCCCACATGTACTTGCATTGTAGAATTTCTTCAGTCTGAAGAGATGAGGTCACTTCCTCCCAAGTTAGCAAACAGGAAGTCTAAAGGAAGTAAAAAAACAGAAATATACCAAAAATCATTCATAATGAGGCCCCAGTAAGGCATCAAAATAGCTTGTAAACCAGTTTGGAAAAAAAATTAGATAAATAGTTTATGCAGTATTTTTCACTTATGTTGCATGTGTGTTTATCATCCTGTCCATATGTGGAGTATGAAAATGTCATAAAAACAGCACATAAATGTTCATGCAAATGGAAAATAATGAGGTAGCCAGTAATGGGATGTTAGTGAAACTTGGCTAGAAGTCAATGAAGGTTTTTACCCATACTGTGCATATACAGTGTGTCTCATGCCATGCTGTCATTGAAATTCAACGTTCAGCATCAGTTGTTCCCAATTGTCCACAGATGACCTGCATCAGGAGAGAGAAAAGAGAGACAACCAAGTGATTTGAGTGACATACAAGCTGTTCTAGTTTATTAGGAAAAAAGGAATGACTTATATACATATAAAATCAAGCGGACAAAGGAATAGTAGTTGATTATTTACAGTGTAGTAATTGGCTGTATGCCCAGATCTGGTCATCAGTGCATGACTTTGAAGAACAGTTACAAACTTTAAACAGAAACACCCTGTGTTATTCAATTTTGATTGACAACTACACACCCTGTATGGGACTCGCCATTTTCAGAATAAAATCTAGAACTGTCTACAAAAAAATATAATATCTGGGTTTTCCAGAGGCTGGTCTAAACCTGGATTTACAGCTGCTGACACCTGTATCATCAACTTAACACAATTATCCCTGGCTCACTCTCTGGATCCAAGGTTTCATCAATAATTGGTGACAAACTGACTGGGTTGAGTATGATTCATCATTGTATAGTCATGTTTGTAGGTGTAAGCAAAGCAAATTCACCTTTCGTTATCCTTGTACTTGACAACTGTTAAGTCTGATATGGCCTATGCAGGCTACTGGCTTGATCAATTCTTGCATTCTCTCATGATGCTCAGTTTCAATTTAAATGGCTGTTGGGTTATGAGTACATATAGTGGGTCCAGCAGCTATAAAGCATTTAGAATCCCCCCAGTCAGTAGCCCATCATGTCCAAAAAAGGCCAAGAGTTGTCTCACATTTTTTTGGCACATGGTGTTTCTCTAAGACCTCTATGCTCTCTTCTGTTAGATGTTTGTTTCCAATGGAACACATTGTCCAAAAACAACTTTGGTTTGATGAAAAAAATGTAATTTTTCTTTGCTTCCCTTGTTATTGGTTGCCACTAGTGCAACAAACTATTGGTTTCTGCTAAGTAAGTTTTCAATTATTTTTTTAAAATCCAAACCAGGGGCGGACTGACCATTTGGAAACTCAGGCACTGCCCGAGGGTCAGTAGGGGGCCCCATGAGATGCCCCTGGTACCTTTTTCATAGGCTTTTTTGAGTTTGGGCAAGGACACAGGGGCCCCATGATCCCCTATTGCCCGGGGGCCCCATGAGTTGTCAGTTCGCCACTGATTCAAACTATTTTTATTGATGAAGAGATCAAAAGTGAAAGTGCATTGTATCACACATACTATACAGTCAGAGCAGACAGTTATTACAGAGCCATACAACATTCTCTTGAAAAAGCAAACAGCATATAATCTGTAATACAGAATTACAACAAACCACTCTCTTAGGTCCTCACAAGACCTCCGACTCTCTAGCTTTCTCCTCACCTCCTCCCATGCTTGCCTCTGGGACTTCTCCAGAGCCTCTTCTATCCTCTGGAACTTCTTACCCCAATCTGTTCAACTATCTCCTATTCTCTTCACTTTTAGGTGATCCCTGAAAACGCATCTCTTTAGGAGGAATATTCTGCTTCTAACTAGTAAACTGGCTTTTTACTTTCACCATCAGCTCATCCCCCACAGTTATTACCTTTTGTACAACTTGACTTTTCCTCACAGATTGTTTTAAATTGCATTGTAGTTGTATATGTCTGCCTTCATTTGTAATGTGCTTGCTAATACTTTTGGTGCTATATAAATCCTGAATAATAATAAATCAAATCAATATTTGCCTGAAACAACTGTAATATGTCTGCCCCTGACAAATTGGTTGGCACTGTCTTAGATAATAATAGCGGAATGACAGAGTCTCTTCCTAACTTCAGTTTTACAGGTACCTTCTCCTTTAAGGGGGAAGGTTTTACCTCTAAAAACAGATAACTATATAAAAAAATGATTTTGCTCAGAATAAGCTTTTGTAAACATTTATCTCCCTTTATGTGTACTTTCAGTTTTAAAAGTTGTTTAATGCGCTCATATCAACATAGTACTTTTCGCTTAAATTAAATATGGTGGTTTTGTTTAAGGATGTCCATAAAAACGTATTGGTCTACCATCATTAAAAAAAACAAAAATCAACCCATCCATGATCACTTTCCTTTAACTTTCTTCACAAAGGTTTCCTGCTTGAGTTACTCTTAGGTATCTTTAATCTGTTTTTTTATACTCTCCTCTGAGGTCCCTTGCATCTTGTGTCTTATGATTCTTACAATGTGCCCAGCCAGCTGTATTTCCTTCTGTGCTTAGCTTTCTCATCTTCCTTCTGTACTTATCTTGCTCTGATTTCTGTGATCAGATGGGCAGCTTGACCTGTCCTTTTTTATGGTACACTGATCCTCAGAGGGAAAAAAAATATTCCAGCATTCCTTTAATCAAACTCCCTGTAGAATAGAAGCGATAAAAACAAAGTTCAAAATTAAATCCACTGGAGTCCATACAAAACAAGTTTATATATGCAAAGTAAGCCCTGCAGTTACCCATAGTTACCTGGTATATACAGGGGAAAAAAGGACAAAACAAACAATCAGCCTCCAAACAATGTGTGATACGCAGGAAAGAATAGGAGAAATGATTACCTGTCCAGGCTATTTAAATAAGATGCCAATAACCTGTACCCTTACCCCTCCCCACCCCATGCTGCAAATCAATAGATCGGAGGGAAAGTAAATTGCGTGACACAATTTGGCCCACCACTAGGCATGCGTGGCCACTGCCCAAACGGCAGCGTTGCACATGCAGTCACATCTGCCTGCCAGCCCCAAGATGGCACTGGATTACCGAGCCAGCAATGCACCAACCCGCCACATAGAGTGGACAAGGCTGCGCATGCCCAGTGTGGTGGGAGGTCAGGGAAACACCCCCAAAAGAGGCAGCATGCAAGCCCAGTGCATGGGAAACCATAAAAAAAAATCTGAAACACCAGAGGACACAAAGCCACAGCTGCACCCTCCAAGATGAGACCTGCTCTCCCCACGTCTGGCCCTGTGTCCTGCCAAGGCCAGTGAGAAAATAAGTTCTGGAATCCTAGTAGGTCAAAGTCCAAAAATGGAAGTGACAGACCCATCAAACTAAGGGCCCACTTTATAAAGTCCTTATCCAACGTAAAATGCAAATATAAATGAATATAAACAGATCTGGAACTGTATCTGTATGGTTTCAAACTACCACAATCCTCAATAAATCTCAAAGCTAAATAAGCCCAAAATAGGATGCCTGGACAACAAAAGTCACCATATCTCAATGCATGTTCAACATATAAATGTGACAACATAAACTAAACAAAAACCTACAAAAATATATAATAACCCAATAAACACATATACCAAATAGCCAGGGCTTAACAAGATCCCAAAATGCATCCAAGGAGTGAACCCATGACTTTCAAGATAAAGCAGGAAAATTATCTAGTAAGGTCTAGGAGAAAAGACCTGTATCGTAACACCTTATTTAGGCCCAGTTTTTTAGTAGCTTGCAATAACTGGATCCAATGGGTCTTGAGTTGAAGTAACTGTATATGAATGTCTCCCCCCTTTAGGGTACATGCCCTAAACCAAACAACTGAATGCAAGTGTTGTCAAACTGGTGTTATAAGCCAAAATGTTGGCTGATAGGAGACAAAGTTTTGCCATTCCGAATAAGATAGAGATGGTCATAAATCTGTTTCCAGAATAGACGTTCTATTTTGCCTATATAAAAGGCATCACACTGACATGTCATAAAGTGCACAACACTAACTGTTTCACAATAAGTATTGAGGAGACCATTTCTGGCCATTTAGCAGTTGGTGTACCTGCTTCAGCATAGCGAAGGACAGTAGTAACATGACCAACAAAGAAACATACCTCTAAGATTTTTACTGGCTGGCTTATCTCTCTATTGAAAAAAATGACTGCTTGTTATACGGTCTCTGATAGATATATGAGAAGGATCTGAGATCTGCTATTTGGGTGGGCTTGAAGTGCCAGTACCATTTTCATCTCTTCCTTTATAAAGATTGGTTACCTTGAGTTGCCCTTATCCTCATTTCTCTGTTTTCCTGGCAGTAGCCTCCACTCTGGAAGATCTATCGACACTTTGTTGGTAAAATTATTTATTTGATTTAATAAGCTTAATCATCCATATAAAGAGACATAAGTTTTAGTAGTATAATGTTATTGTGCAATGCCCCAGGGAATGACGTGTTGGATTAAGTCACTGAACATATATGTATGCTGATTTTGTTATTTATGCATTGAATATATTCTTTGTTTTTCACTTTATTAAAAAGAATACGCTTCTGAAGAAGCATGTTTGTGAAACACATTGAGAAACTGTAACCCTTCTGCAGTCTATAGTCGCTTTGTCATTTTCATGTGCTATATTGTATTGGCTAATTTTGTGACCCTTTCCGGAGCAGCAAAATGTCTATGCGCATGCTTATATACTGTATGTACTGTGGATGGGGCTACAAATTTAAGGGGTTCTGCTCATATTAACAGTGTGCAAATGTTTTTTAACATCTTTGTGTTATGTGGATTTTATCAACAAGCAACCTGGTTATACTAGATGGAGTTGGTAAAAATAAAAAGTTGGTTTTTAATCGTGTATTTTTTTTTTTCTCTGAGAGGTAATACTCAAATAAAGTATCCCAGTACCTTTTGTTGACTGTTCTGTAGACAGTTACTTTTCTATGTGATCGGCATGATGATTGACAATGGATTTGCAATGAGGAATATGTTTTTTGGATCTTTATTTTTGATAAAGGACTTGTAAAACATTTGGGTATATTTATTTCTAGGTTACAACTTTGGTGAAAAAGTAAAGGTACTTCTCCCTCATATTTTGTCATGTAGGGTGGGGTACCAAAAAAGAGTTGTGTTCTTAAAATTCATACCAGCCTTAAAAATTTGGAAGATAAACAAACCCCCCCCCCAAAACAACAGCACAAAGACACCTCAAAACATCCAACAAAACACACAGAAGACCATTTGACAGCTGTTAATGTCATTTGCAAGCAATTTGAAATCTTTTTTTCCTGTGTGATAACACATCACTGCTCCCGGCTGCATGGAATTAGGGTGGAGCATTTAACATGTTCCCATAGCCGCACCACAGCCATGTCCGCCGCCCCCCTCCCTCTGAAAGATAGTACAGGGAGATGTTTCCTCGTACTATCTGTCAGATTTGAAAATAGCGTGGCCGGGCAAGGCTCCACCCACACTCCCTGCAAGTGCCTGCAGCCTTAGCGGCTGTCGGCTTGTAGTTTTCAATGAACTACCACGGAGCTGTGGAGTACTGTGGTAGCTCAGTCAAGCTTCCTGTCAGAATATCTGCTTGCTGTACATCACGTCTGGCTAGCAGTTATTCTCACAGGTCTGCGGGAGACCTGCATGGCAGCAGCAATCTACTGATCACTAATGCAATGCTTTACAGGCTCCTTTGGGCAAAAATAATAAATACACATTTTTTTTACCTGCAAAAAAAGTGCATTTATTATTTTTGTCCAAAAGGAGAACTTATCCTTTAACATTAACAAAGACAACATATAATCAACCAATCAAGTCTCAGCTGGATTTGGAAATCTCTTTTTACCTCAAAAGCAAATGGCACAGACACTCTTAATATTAGGCAAACACAGGACTTAACTGCCAGTTTAGATTGGTTGAAGTCCCTCCAGTGTCTCCTAGTTGATTTGGGGTTCAGAAGTTCACCATGCTGCCCAGGTTTTTTGATATTCACTACTGAATGTCATGGAAATTTAAACCTCAGCAGTGAGAATTTTACAGTAACAGCTAGGTAGACAAGGAGGTTCAGAAACCCAACATTCTGGATTGCACAAACACCCCTTTCTCAAAGAGGACCTACAAGGCAATAGTCTCTATCCTGTTATATTGTGCCACAAACTCCTGTGGGTCAGCCTGTCTGATGCACCTTGGAGCTAGCAGTGATGACACAGCACATCACTTCCAGGAGTCCACAGGAGTCCTGGATGGTGCCAACCAAGGGTTATGAAAGCCTGTGCACTAGAGCTGCCAACCTCAAAATGGTTTTCCAGTGCAGACACGGGTCTGAGTCACATTAGGTGATAAACAGTTTGCAATAAAAGGTCCAATATGTGAGAGGCAGCAGTGACAATTGGGATTGATATGGAAATAGCCAAGCAGATCAAATAAGCAAAAATAATCTAAATGATCAAAAAGCACAAAGCACACACATACTGTATATATAGAATACTATGCAAATAGTTGTATATTTAAATCCATATAGTACAAAAGCTGAAACATCACAGCAAATACAGTGCTCAGCATAAAAGAGTACATTCCTTTTGAAAAGTAAGATTTTACTCAATATCTCAATGAACACATTCTAAAATTTTGACAAAACTGAGTTTTATAGAACATTTGTTTAACTCATTACATGAAGGTAAGGTTAATAATATAACTTAGATTACAAAATCTTCAGTTTTACTCAAATTAGTTGATGCAAAAATGAATACACCCCACTTCAAAAACTACTAGTCTAGTATTTTGTATGACCTCCATAATTTGTAAGGACAGCACCACATCTTCTAGGCATGGAATGAACAAGTTGGAAACATATTGCAACATCTATCTTTTTTCCATTCTTCAAGAACGGCCTCTTTCCAGAGCCTGGATGATGGATGGAGAGTGATGCTCAACTTGTCTCTAGAATTTCCCATAGGTGTTCTATTGGTTCAGATCAGGAGACAAACTTGGCCACTGAATCACATTCAGCCTGTTCTTCTTCAGAAATGCAACATTGACCTTAGATGTGTGTTTTGGATCATTGTCATGTTGGAAAAGTATGTGATGAGCAAGGACACGGAGTGATGATAACATCTTCTCTTTCAATATAGAGCAGTACATCTGTGCATTCATAATACCATCAATGAAATGCAGCTCCCCCACACCAGCAGCACTCATGCAGCACCATAGAAGGATACTGCTACCACCATGTTTCACTGTAGGCACCATGCATTTTTCTTTCTGCTCCTCACCTGTCACAAGTTAGCCTGCAGTTTCTTGTTTGTGTATTATTACCTCCTTGCTGCAGTACTGTTCTTGATTCCTTTCACATATGTGTGGTTTGTCTGTGCTCACCTATGGGTGTCGTCTGCTATTCTATGGGTTTTATTTCCTTCCATTCCATCACTTCCTGGCCTGCCTCCTAGTTTGCTTGTCTATATAAGACATGCTCAGTCTAGCCCACTTTGCCTGAGCAACTTCTTAGTTCTCTGAGCTCCTGTCTGTTGCTATTCCTGTATCCTGTATCTGACTACCCATGTACCGAACCCGGCTTCGTCCACAGACTGTGCTTGATTTCCACCCGTCCTGACTTCAGCTTGTCTAGTGGCTTCCCTGCTGTCTCCTGCCATTACACTCTGCTCATACGAACAGTATCCGCATCCTCAGCTGGGCATACCTGGGGGCCGCGACCTGGTTCTAGCTTGCTGCAAGTCCATCCCCACCATCAGGGGCTCTGGTGAAGTAGCAGGCTGGGGCTTAGACTCCACACCCTAGGGATCCCTGAGTTGTCGGTCTACAAGGGCTCACTACCACAGGTTTGTGACATCACAATTGTGACGCCATACAGTTTTAAAGCCATTAGCTCCAAAAACATTTATCTTGGTGTCATCACTCCAGAGTACAGAGTCCCAGTAGTCTTTTTCAGCATGGGCCCTGGCAAATCCTAGGTGGTCTTTTTTGTGCATGGACTTTTGAAAAGGTTTCCTTTGTGTGTGACAGTGTACTGCAGTGTACACCGTATTATGTCACAGGAAACAATCATACCAGTTTGGCTTTTTAATTCTTTAGCTAATTGCAGTGAAATTGCATGGTGATTTTTAGAGATGAGCGAATCGAACATGACGAAGTGGAATTCGTTCCGAAGATTTGGAAAAATTCTATTCGCGACGAATCCGAAGATTAGCAAACTTCGGATGCACAAATCGAATTTTCCCAAAAATGGCGGCGACATGTGTGGCGACGGAGAAAATGGACAGAGAAGATGGGGCGGGGATTTCTGGGAAGGCGCGCAGACAAGGCGCGCTGACCCATAATGCATTCATGACATGTGATCGCATTAGCCAATCAGCAGCCAGCCAGCACTGTGTAATGGTGGAGCTATAAATCGCGGCCATCTTAGAATTCTCCATTAGCCTCCGGTCATTCAAGAGAGACAGACCTGTGTGTATTAAGGGACAGAGTTAGGGCCACAGAGACTTTAGGGCCACAGAATCGTTACTCAGGGACACAGAATCGTTACTCAGGGACACAGAATCGTTACTCAGGGACACAGAATCGTTACTTAGGGCCACAGCTATCAAAGAATCAAAAATTTAAAGTGACATACACCCTTTTTTTTTTTTGGTGGCTGTCGTGCACAGTTAGTGCTGCAGTTTGCCGATTGTGCAAAATAAACTGACTTTCTGCTTCACAACCACTATTGTACGTTCAAAGAGTTAAATCCATTTACACGCCGGCTGGCGGTAATATTTTTTGGGTGATTAGTGCATTCCAGTGACAGAAACGTACAGTTTCCAGCCAACGGCAAGCTGCAATTGACCGATTGTGTACAATAAACTGACTTTCTGCTTCACAACCACTATTGTACGTTCAAAGAGTTAGATCCATTTACACGCCGGGTGGCGGTAATATTTTTTGGGTGATTAGTGCATTCCAGTGACATAAACGTACAGTTTCCAGCCAACGGCAAGCTGCAATTGACCGATTGTGCTAAATAAACTGACTTTCTGCTTCACAACCACTATTGTACGTTCAAAGAGTTAAATCCATATACACGCCGGGTGGCGGTAATATTTTTTGGGTGATTAGTGCATTCCAGTGACATAAACGTACAGTTTCCAGCCAACGGCAAGCTGCAATTGACCGATTGTGTACAATAAACTGACTTTCTGCTTCACAACCACTATTGTACGTTCAAAGAGTTAGATCCATTTACACGCCGGGTGGCGGTAATATTTTTTGGGTGATTAGTGCATTCCAGTGACATAAACGTACAGTTTCCAGCCAACGGCAAGCTGCAATTGACCGATTGTGTACAATAAACTGACTTTCTGCTTCACAACCACTATTGTACGTTCAAAGAGTTAGATCCATTTACACGCCGGGTGGCGGTAATATTTTTTGGGTGATTAGTGCATTCCAGTGACATAAACGTACAGTTTCCAGCCAACGGCAAGCTGCAATTGACCGATTGTGTACAATAAACTGACTTTCTGCTTCACAACCACTATTGTACGTTCAAAGAGTTAAATCCATTTACACGCCGGCTGGCGGTAATATTTTTTGGGTGATTAGTGCATTCCAGTGACATAAACGTACAGTTTACAGCCAACGGCAAGCTGCAATTGACCGATTGTGTACAATAAACTGACTTTCTGCTTCACAACCACTATTGTACGTTCAAAGAGTTAAATCCATTTACACGCCGGCTGGCGGTAATATTTTTTGGGTGATTAGTGCATTCCAGTGACCTAAACGTACAGTTTCCAGCCAACAGCAAGCTGCAATTGACCGATTGTGCTAAATAAACTGACTTTCTGCTTCACAACCACTATTGTACGTTCAAAGAGTTAAATCCATATACACGCCGGGTGGCGGTAATATTTTTTGGGTGATTAGTGCATTCCAGTGACATAAACGTACAGTTTCCAGCCAACGGCAAGCTGCAATTGACCGATTGTGCTAAATAAACTGACTTTCTGCTTCACAACCACTATTGTACGTTCAAAGAGTTAAATCCGGTTTTATTTTTGGGGTGCTTATTGAATTAAAGAGTATGTCAGACAACACGCAGAGGAGTGGCAGAGGAGGCAATGTTTCAGGAGCGAGCAGACGTGGCAGCAGAGGAAGGGGTCGAGGCAGCACTAGTCTTTGTCGTCTGCTCACGCTGCTGGGTTCCAGTTTTAAACCTAGGCCTGTGTATGGCTTCCGAATACTGCTGCCTCCACCGCCACCCTGCGCCATGTGCCTCTGTCGTCTGCTCACGCTGCTGACGGCTTCCGCTTTTTAACCTAGGCCTGTGTATGGCTTCCGAATACTGCTGCCTCCACCGCCACCCTGCGCCATGTGCCACTTTCGGGTCTCCTCACACTGCTGCCAGGTCCATACTGATTCATGGCCCCCTGTACCGGCTCCTCATGAATGTGGTTCAGCGGGTTTGCATCACTTAACGGCAAATCGTTGACAAATGCTGGGACGTTCAGTGTTGTGCGCATTAAGCCAGACACCAAAGGGCAGCACAGACCTGTTATTACTCGCTCAAGCATGGCTGAACAAAACCAGTCTCTACCACAAATTGGACCCAGACCTGCCCAGGGTCTCGTAACTAGATTGCACGAAGGAGTAGAGTCCGTTATCGGAATTAAATAGACAAAACGCCACACCAAAAAGAGTGGCCATTTCCAACACTTATTCCAGAAAGAGGAACAACCCGTTTCATATACGGCCCGTAGACGTTTCACGTCTGCCACATTCAGTCGATTTAAGACGCAAGCTCCACTTCCTGTGGTCTCTGACCGTCGATATACCTTTAAGTGTAAGCTTTGAAGCTATATTCCCTCCGGAGCACTGACACTGGTGCCCTTCCGTCAACATGCCTTTAAGTTTCAGTTTTCAACCATATTCCCCACAGAAGCCAAACTCTTGGGTATCCCAGCGTTGTGATTGCATCTGCAATCACAACGCTGACTTCCCGGATCGCCACTCAGCCATTGGACTCTTGATAGTCGTCTCCCCACACTGCTGCTGGGGGGACTTTTTAACCTAGGCCTTTGTATGGCCTTCAATTGAAGCTGCTTCCGCTCCGCCACTCTGCCATTGGACTCTTGATAGTCGTCTCCCCACGCTGCTGCTGGGGGGACTTTTTAACATAGGCCTCTGTATGGCCTTTAATTTAAGCTGCTTATGCTCCGCCACTCTGCCATGGGCCTCTTGGGTATCCCAGAAGCTGCTCAGCGGGTCAGGGCAATAAAGCTCCCGGTTCGCAGGTTGTTCCGTCTTATGGATGGAAGTACGACGGTATATGATCTTCTTCGCACCCACGGCATCACCTCATAGGTTTAGAAAATGTTACAAGATAGTTGTAAAATGCAGTATCATGAGTTTTAAGGAGAGACCTCTGCTTCTCTTTAATGTAGTAGTATTGTTTTTTTCCAATATTTTTTTTTTGTTAAATGTGAAGTCCTGACGAAGTCACGAGTTACGTGACGCAACGCGTCAACGTTAATAGCGTGGTGACGTATTTCCGGCGTGGCGCCATTTTGGAACACCTTCTGATCATGCTGTACACCCAATCCATGGGGAAAGTAACTGCCGTTATGTAAGTGTATGTTTTTCCTGTTAATGTCATTTGCAAGCAATTTGAAATCTTTTTTTCCTGTGTGATAACACATCACTGCTCCCGGCTGCATGGAATTAGGGTGGAGCATTTAACATGTTCCCATAGCCGCACCACAGCCATGTCCGCCGCCCCCCTCCCTCTGAAAGATAGTACAGGGAGATGTTTCCTCGTACTATCTGTCAGATTTGAAAATAGCGTGGCCGGGCAAGGCTCCACCCACACTCCCTGCAAGTGCCTGCAGCCTTAGCGGCTGTCGGCTTGTAGTTTTCAATGAACTACCACGGAGCTGTGGAGTACTGTGGTAGCTCAGTCAAGCTTCCTGTCAGAATATCTGCTTGCTGTACATCACGTCTGGCTAGCAGTTATTCTCACAGGTCTGCGGGAGACCTGCATGGCAGCAGCAATCTACTGATCACTAATGCAATGCTTTACAGGCTCCTTTGGGCAAAAATAATAAATACACATTTTTTTTACCTGCAAAAAAAGTGCATTTATTATTTTTGTCCAAAAGGAGAACTTATCCTTTAACATTAACAAAGACAACATATAATCAACCAATCAAGTCTCAGCTGGATTTGGAAATCTCTTTTTACCTCAAAAGCAAATGGCACAGACACTCTTAATATTAGGCAAACACAGGACTTAACTGCCAGTTTAGATTGGTTGAAGTCCCTCCAGTGTCTCCTAGTTGATTTGGGGTTCAGAAGTTCACCATGCTGCCCAGGTTTTTTGATATTCACTACTGAATGTCATGGAAATTTAAACCTCAGCAGTGAGAATTTTACAGTAACAGCTAGGTAGACAAGGAGGTTCAGAAACCCAACATTCTGGATTGCACAAACACCCCTTTCTCAAAGAGGACCTACAAGGCAATAGTCTCTATCCTGTTATATTGTGCCACAAACTCCTGTGGGTCAGCCTGTCTGATGCACCTTGGAGCTAGCAGTGATGACACAGCACATCACTTCCAGGAGTCCACAGGAGTCCTGGATGGTGCCAACCAAGGGTTATGAAAGCCTGTGCACTAGAGCTGCCAACCTCAAAATGGTTTTCCAGTGCAGACACGGGTCTGAGTCACATTAGGTGATAAACAGTTTGCAATAAAAGGTCCAATATGTGAGAGGCAGCAGTGACAATTGGGATTGATATGGAAATAGCCAAGCAGATCAAATAAGCAAAAATAATCTAAATGATCAAAAAGCACAAAGCACACACATACTGTATATATAGAATACTATGCAAATAGTTGTATATTTAAATCCATATAGTACAAAAGCTGAAACATCACAGCAAATACAGTGCTCAGCATAAAAGAGTACATTCCTTTTGAAAAGTAAGATTTTACTCAATATCTCAATGAACACATTCTAAAATTTTGACAAAACTGAGTTTTATAGAACATTTGTTTAACTCATTACATGAAGGTAAGGTTAATAATATAACTTAGATTACAAAATCTTCAGTTTTACTCAAATTAGTTGATGCAAAAATGAATACACCCCACTTCAAAAACTACTAGTCTAGTATTTTGTATGACCTCCATAATTTGTAAGGACAGCACCACATCTTCTAGGCATGGAATGAACAAGTTGGAAACATATTGCAACATCTATCTTTTTTCCATTCTTCAAGAACGGCCTCTTTCCAGAGCCTGGATGATGGATGGAGAGTGATGCTCAACTTGTCTCTAGAATTTCCCATAGGTGTTCTATTGGTTCAGATCAGGAGACAAACTTGGCCACTGAATCACATTCAGCCTGTTCTTCTTCAGAAATGCAACATTGACCTTAGATGTGTGTTTTGGATCATTGTCATGTTGGAAAAGTATGTGATGAGCAAGGACACGGAGTGATGATAACATCTTCTCTTTCAATATAGAGCAGTACATCTGTGCATTCATAATACCATCAATGAAATGCAGCTCCCCCACACCAGCAGCACTCATGCAGCACCATAGAAGGATACTGCTACCACCATGTTTCACTGTAGGCACCATGCATTTTTCTTTCTGCTCCTCACCTGTCACAAGTTAGCCTGCAGTTTCTTGTTTGTGTATTATTACCTCCTTGCTGCAGTACTGTTCTTGATTCCTTTCACATATGTGTGGTTTGTCTGTGCTCACCTATGGGTGTCGTCTGCTATTCTATGGGTTTTATTTCCTTCCATTCCATCACTTCCTGGCCTGCCTCCTAGTTTGCTTGTCTATATAAGACATGCTCAGTCTAGCCCACTTTGCCTGAGCAACTTCTTAGTTCTCTGAGCTCCTGTCTGTTGCTATTCCTGTATCCTGTATCTGACTACCCATGTACCGAACCCGGCTTCGTCCACAGACTGTGCTTGATTTCCACCCGTCCTGACTTCAGCTTGTCTAGTGGCTTCCCTGCTGTCTCCTGCCATTACACTCTGCTCATACGAACAGTATCCGCATCCTCAGCTGGGCATACCTGGGGGCCGCGACCTGGTTCTAGCTTGCTGCAAGTCCATCCCCACCATCAGGGGCTCTGGTGAAGTAGCAGGCTGGGGCTTAGACTCCACACCCTAGGGATCCCTGAGTTGTCGGTCTACAAGGGCTCACTACCACAGGTTTGTGACATCACAATTGTGACGCCATACAGTTTTAAAGCCATTAGCTCCAAAAACATTTATCTTGGTGTCATCACTCCAGAGTACAGAGTCCCAGTAGTCTTTTTCAGCATGGGCCCTGGCAAATCCTAGGTGGTCTTTTTTGTGCATGGACTTTTGAAAAGGTTTCCTTTGTGTGTGACAGTGTACTGCAGTGTACACCGTATTATGTCACAGGAAACAATCATACCAGTTTGGCTTTTTAATTCTTTAGCTAATTGCAGTGAAATTGCATGGTGATTTTTAGAGATGAGCGAATCGAACATGACGAAGTGGAATTCGTTCCGAAGATTTGGAAAAATTCTATTCGCGACGAATCCGAAGATTAGCAAACTTCGGATGCACAAATCGAATTTTCCCAAAAATGGCGGCGACATGTGTGGCGACGGAGAAAATGGACAGAGAAGATGGGGCGGGGATTTCTGGGAAGGCGCGCAGACAAGGCGCGCTGACCCATAATGCATTCATGACATGTGATCGCATTAGCCAATCAGCAGCCAGCCAGCACTGTGTAATGGTGGAGCTATAAATCGCGGCCATCTTAGAATTCTCCATTAGCCTCCGGTCATTCAAGAGAGACAGACCTGTGTGTATTAAGGGACAGAGTTAGGGCCACAGAGACTTTAGGGCCACAGAATCGTTACTCAGGGACACAGAATCGTTACTCAGGGACACAGAATCGTTACTCAGGGACACAGAATCGTTACTTAGGGCCACAGCTATCAAAGAATCAAAAATTTAAAGTGACATACACCCTTTTTTTTTTTTGGTGGCTGTCGTGCACAGTTAGTGCTGCAGTTTGCCGATTGTGCAAAATAAACTGACTTTCTGCTTCACAACCACTATTGTACGTTCAAAGAGTTAAATCCATTTACACGCCGGCTGGCGGTAATATTTTTTGGGTGATTAGTGCATTCCAGTGACAGAAACGTACAGTTTCCAGCCAACGGCAAGCTGCAATTGACCGATTGTGTACAATAAACTGACTTTCTGCTTCACAACCACTATTGTACGTTCAAAGAGTTAGATCCATTTACACGCCGGGTGGCGGTAATATTTTTTGGGTGATTAGTGCATTCCAGTGACATAAACGTACAGTTTCCAGCCAACGGCAAGCTGCAATTGACCGATTGTGCTAAATAAACTGACTTTCTGCTTCACAACCACTATTGTACGTTCAAAGAGTTAAATCCATATACACGCCGGGTGGCGGTAATATTTTTTGGGTGATTAGTGCATTCCAGTGACATAAACGTACAGTTTCCAGCCAACGGCAAGCTGCAATTGACCGATTGTGTACAATAAACTGACTTTCTGCTTCACAACCACTATTGTACGTTCAAAGAGTTAGATCCATTTACACGCCGGGTGGCGGTAATATTTTTTGGGTGATTAGTGCATTCCAGTGACATAAACGTACAGTTTCCAGCCAACGGCAAGCTGCAATTGACCGATTGTGTACAATAAACTGACTTTCTGCTTCACAACCACTATTGTACGTTCAAAGAGTTAGATCCATTTACACGCCGGGTGGCGGTAATATTTTTTGGGTGATTAGTGCATTCCAGTGACATAAACGTACAGTTTCCAGCCAACGGCAAGCTGCAATTGACCGATTGTGTACAATAAACTGACTTTCTGCTTCACAACCACTATTGTACGTTCAAAGAGTTAAATCCATTTACACGCCGGCTGGCGGTAATATTTTTTGGGTGATTAGTGCATTCCAGTGACATAAACGTACAGTTTACAGCCAACGGCAAGCTGCAATTGACCGATTGTGTACAATAAACTGACTTTCTGCTTCACAACCACTATTGTACGTTCAAAGAGTTAAATCCATTTACACGCCGGCTGGCGGTAATATTTTTTGGGTGATTAGTGCATTCCAGTGACCTAAACGTACAGTTTCCAGCCAACAGCAAGCTGCAATTGACCGATTGTGCTAAATAAACTGACTTTCTGCTTCACAACCACTATTGTACGTTCAAAGAGTTAAATCCATATACACGCCGGGTGGCGGTAATATTTTTTGGGTGATTAGTGCATTCCAGTGACATAAACGTACAGTTTCCAGCCAACGGCAAGCTGCAATTGACCGATTGTGCTAAATAAACTGACTTTCTGCTTCACAACCACTATTGTACGTTCAAAGAGTTAAATCCGGTTTTATTTTTGGGGTGCTTATTGAATTAAAGAGTATGTCAGACAACACGCAGAGGAGTGGCAGAGGAGGCAATGTTTCAGGAGCGAGCAGACGTGGCAGCAGAGGAAGGGGTCGAGGCAGCACTAGTCTTTGTCGTCTGCTCACGCTGCTGGGTTCCAGTTTTAAACCTAGGCCTGTGTATGGCTTCCGAATACTGCTGCCTCCACCGCCACCCTGCGCCATGTGCCTCTGTCGTCTGCTCACGCTGCTGACGGCTTCCGCTTTTTAACCTAGGCCTGTGTATGGCTTCCGAATACTGCTGCCTCCACCGCCACCCTGCGCCATGTGCCACTTTCGGGTCTCCTCACACTGCTGCCAGGTCCATACTGATTCATGGCCCCCTGTACCGGCTCCTCATGAATGTGGTTCAGCGGGTTTGCATCACTTAACGGCAAATCGTTGACAAATGCTGGGACGTTCAGTGTTGTGCGCATTAAGCCAGACACCAAAGGGCAGCACAGACCTGTTATTACTCGCTCAAGCATGGCTGAACAAAACCAGTCTCTACCACAAATTGGACCCAGACCTGCCCAGGGTCTCGTAACTAGATTGCACGAAGGAGTAGAGTCCGTTATCGGAATTAAATAGACAAAACGCCACACCAAAAAGAGTGGCCATTTCCAACACTTATTCCAGAAAGAGGAACAACCCGTTTCATATACGGCCCGTAGACGTTTCACGTCTGCCACATTCAGTCGATTTAAGACGCAAGCTCCACTTCCTGTGGTCTCTGACCGTCGATATACCTTTAAGTGTAAGCTTTGAAGCTATATTCCCTCCGGAGCACTGACACTGGTGCCCTTCCGTCAACATGCCTTTAAGTTTCAGTTTTCAACCATATTCCCCACAGAAGCCAAACTCTTGGGTATCCCAGCGTTGTGATTGCATCTGCAATCACAACGCTGACTTCCCGGATCGCCACTCAGCCATTGGACTCTTGATAGTCGTCTCCCCACACTGCTGCTGGGGGGACTTTTTAACCTAGGCCTTTGTATGGCCTTCAATTGAAGCTGCTTCCGCTCCGCCACTCTGCCATTGGACTCTTGATAGTCGTCTCCCCACGCTGCTGCTGGGGGGACTTTTTAACATAGGCCTCTGTATGGCCTTTAATTTAAGCTGCTTATGCTCCGCCACTCTGCCATGGGCCTCTTGGGTATCCCAGAAGCTGCTCAGCGGGTCAGGGCAATAAAGCTCCCGGTTCGCAGGTTGTTCCGTCTTATGGATGGAAGTACGACGGTATATGATCTTCTTCGCACCCACGGCATCACCTCATAGGTTTAGAAAATGTTACAAGATAGTTGTAAAATGCAGTATCATGAGTTTTAAGGAGAGACCTCTGCTTCTCTTTAATGTAGTAGTATTGTTTTTTTCCAATATTTTTTTTTTGTTAAATGTGAAGTCCTGACGAAGTCACGAGTTACGTGACGCAACGCGTCAACGTTAATAGCGTGGTGACGTATTTCCGGCGTGGCGCCATTTTGGAACACCTTCTGATCATGCTGTACACCCAATCCATGGGGAAAGTAACTGCCGTTATGTAAGTGTATGTTTTTCCTGTTTTTCTTGGCTTACTGTGATTGTCTGGCCATTAAAATCAGTAATACACTATGAGGATTGTGTTTCTCTCCTCATTTATGAGCATACGAGCTTTCTGACATCTGAGGAGGGTACATTCTGTATGTCCGCTGGTCCGGCTGGAGGTTATTCATATTCATGTGATGTCCGCCCATGCCATTTCTCTTTGAGGAGCTACTGGTTGGAGGGACCCAGAGGTGATCTGCAATATGCTTTGTGGCCCTGTGGGGTCATAGAGTGGAGGTGAGAGGCCATTGCAGCCAGACTGCCTTGGATCACGTTTGGAGTGTGCTGTGACTCACCTGCACGTTTTAAAGATATGAACTATGAACACTGTATTTTGCACTAAGCCACTATTATCTACCTATTAAGGGTTTTGCCTGTTTCCATATCCCCCGGTGGATTTGGGTTATTTGCTATCATATTTAGTTTATTATTGTTAGCGCTGCATCATTTTTTATATATTAGTTTTCATTGTCCTTTTTTTGGTATAGGATAGATGCTGGCGGCTTCTTTTAGCTGAATATTGTATCCATCATAAAAGCGCAGGAGGATTTATATTTACAGACCTGTTATTACTCGCTCAAGCATGGCTGAACAAAACCAGTCTCTACCACAAATTGGACCCAGACCTGCCCAGGGTCTCGTAAGTAGATTGCACGGCGGAGTAGAGTTCGTTATTGGAATTAACTGTGAGGGACTTTTAAACCTAGGCCTGTGTATGGCCTTCAATTGAAGCTGCTTCTGCTCCGCCACTCTGCCATTGGACTCTTGATAGTCGTCTCCCCACGCTGCTGCTGGGGGGACTTTTTAACATAGGCCTCTGTATGGCCTTCAATTTTAGCTGCTTACGCTCCGCCACTCTGCCATGGGCCCCTGTACCGCCTCCTCATGCTGCTGCCAGGCCCGTAATCTGCCATGGGCCCCCGTACCGACTCCTCATGCTGCTGCCAGGTCCAGAGTGTGTCATGGGTCCCTGTACGGCCTCCCATTGCTGCTGTCTCCATCGCCACACTCTGCCATGTGCCACTTTCAGGTCTCCTCACACTGCTGGTGGGTTCCATTTTGTCATAGGGTGCTGTATGGCCTCCCATTGCTGCTGCCTCCACCGCCACACTGTGGCTCCACACTCTGGTTTTGGCCCCGTGACTGCCCAAATGAGTGAAGTGTGCGGTGATTCTAAGATCGACGGCACTCATCTGCATGTCATACTGACTGACAGTATTATTTCTCTTCCCCAGCAGACTCCAAGGGCATTTAAATTAAAGGTACAGTGTTCTGCACTAATATAAAGGCTCTCTGAAGCCTAGAAACACCCTTTTTATAAGTTAAATTCGCAGCGAATATATTCGGCTCAAAGCGAATTTATTCGGCGAATTCGGCGAATCAGCCGAACCGAATTTTTGAATAATTCGCTCATCTCTAGTGATTTTCTTCAACCCTTCTCAACAGAAAATGCTCCTGTCAAGGTGTTAACATCTATGGACAGCCTGGACGTCTCTGTGAGATGGTTGCAGTTCCATTTTTGTTAAATTTTTGTATCACTTTTGCTACAGTATTCTGACTGATAAGTAATGCTTTGCGGATCTTCTTGTAGCCTTCACCTTCCCTGCGTAAAGAAATTATTTTCTTTCTCAGGCCTTGTGACATTTCTATTCCATGTGGTGGCATTGCTGACAGCATGAAATGGGAAGGGGTTTTCATTGTTAGGTAATGCCCTTTTATAATCAACCATCTACTGGACACCTGTTTAATCAATAATTAGACTAACCTGTAGTTGAATTCTTGTTAATTAGGATTTTATTGTCTAAGATTTAGCTTTGCCCCTAGGACTTTCATTGGGGTGTATTCATTTTTGCAACATGGTTTTGATGAATTTGTTAGGAAAAATACTTTTTTCTGTGTGTGAATTAACATATCTTGTTTGTAATCAATGTTTCATATTTGTGGAGCATTTTGTAGTATAGTGTCCAATAGAAAATGTTCATTCTGAAAGGAAAGTAAAGGTTTTCTGACAAATCTGTTGGGGTTTACTCCTTTATGTTGAGCACTGTAGCTATTATGAACAAATCAGTAAAGATATGACAAACCATGAATTAAAGTTTGCCAAAAAGGTAGGAATAAGCAGACTGTACCTGGATTTTATTTGAGGCAGGTTCTCAATACACGAGTAAAGTTCAGGTGCCAAATCTGAAACCTATTAAAATAAATGGGATGTTAAACATTAAAATACATTTTCTAGGTTGCACGCTGCATCAAAGCATAGCATAGCTTTATTGGCAGCCTCCTCTAGCACTTATCTAAAGTACTTTTTGAACACAATGTATTTGTCACGTCCCGAATCCTATTATCATACTGTTCATCTGGACTTGTAATACATCTCACACTAAAAACTAGCTTTATGAAAGTTGTTTTTTAAGATGGGTTGGATGACAGTTGTCTGCAGACAAATAGTTATTCTTGTTTGTTGGCTTGAAGAATAGCTCAGGCAACCATCATGCTGATTTATCTTAAGATCAAGAGATTGTATCTGCTCACAACTGCTTGATGGTAAATGAGATTGTTGGAATATACAAATTCAGATATGAATGAGATTTCATTAATTTGTCCTGCATGCCTTGCAAATTAAAAATATAACATTTATATATCTCAGCCATTAGATGTACTGGCTGAGGTACAGAGGATGCATGTACAAAAAGTTTTCAGTTAGCCATAAATAAATTTTGTAGCTGGGTGCCATATTGGACCCACGACTGTCCCCTAGACCTGTAAGAAAAAATTGACCATTAGAACTAAAGCAGTTCTTTGTCAATACAATATGGAGCAAGTCCAATAAAAAGTTACATTTTTTCTTAAAAAACTTACAAAAGTTAAAAGAATGCCACAGACCACCCAATTGTGGGAATAATGTGGACAGGCTATTGCGTTCAAAGTACATAGTATGCACTTAATTGGTACTCTACTCACATACTGTTGGTGATTCAAGAAGTCCATGGTGTCCTGGAGACAGAATGGCATAACTAACTCTTTAGGTTGAAGAACCAAATCTAAAAGTTCTGCAAGCAATTTAAAAAGGTTAACTACATTTTCTGTGTGCTGGTTCTGTTTCCTTTTGTTGTATTTCCTAACAACATAGTGCCAAAGGAGGAGGAGGTTGAGCAGGTGGCTGTCAAAATACTTGAACAGTGGCTGCTTCTGATTGGATTTAGCAGTTGTTCAGCCTAAATGTTTCTCTGCTGTTGTTTACTTAGAGCCATCTGAGATACTGGGGAGCTCCCTGTCTGATCCCTTTGACAAGCTTACTTTGACACCTTAACAAAAACATTTGTTTGTACTGTTGGTGCAGTATATTGGTGAGAGGATGAACTGGACACCTTAGCTGCCATTGTTCTATATGCTGGGTGTCCAGTGCCCCCCTGTGACTTTCAGGAGGGGTAGACTCCCTCAAGGATTACCTGCCCTCAGTCTATCCATTATTATACATGTGCTTCTACTATGGAGGCTCTCAAAAATGTATAGAGTTAGGACTGCAGAACACTGGGATGCCATGAAGAGGCTCTGCAGGTTACACTTGTATTTGCAAATGTGTGAAAACTAAACCCATTTTTAATGTGAACTGTTAGACAGGACAATTTGGTTAGTTGCAGGCTGGTTGGAAAGTTGAGCTTGGAATTTTTCTTTGTTGTGATTTCTGTTTGAGCCTTTCCACTGCTATAGCACTGGCATCCAAGTCTGACCCCTGATTGTGACAGAATAATTTGTCTAAAACATAGAAGTCTCTATAGCAACTGCTGTGGCTCCATTCAGGCAGAAAATTGCAGAGCTACAAGAGTTTGGTGTTACCTACCAATAAAAACTGTGATGAAAGGGCAACAGGAGGAAATCCATGCTCTGCAGATACAGTTGAGGATTCTAACACAAGTATGCTTCTACCACTCAACTCAACTGCCATCATTACAGAGATTTCCCTAACCTGTATTTGCCTGTTTACTTAACCTGTATTTACTTTTGAGAAAAAGAAGGTAGTGTTTGTTATTAACCTTCTGACTGGGGAAGCTCTAGCTTTGGTCTCCTCCTATATAGAACAAGACAGCTCAATTCTGAATAATTTAGAGTCTTTTGTGACTGCAACTGTTGCACAACTGCCGAAGCAAAAGTTGCATGGTCTGTGGCAGTGTAGACGCTCTGTTGTGGAGTACACATCTGAATTCCGATGTTCGATCTCAGATACCACTTGCACCACAGCAGTGCTAAAGAGCAAGTTCTGCCAAGGGCTCTCTGAACAGGTAAAAAGGCAAGCTCTCCAGAGTAGAGACTCCTGATGATCTTGAGGCTTTCATCCAATTATGTATCTGAATTGATCAAAGACTTACAGAAAGGAGGAAGGAGAGATTGGGAATGTTTGGATATAATGTTGTCTTGCATTTCTGCTAGTCAGATCATTCAGAAGAATCCAAAAGCTTCTCTGGTTTCTAACACTCCTGAAACTATGCAGGTTTATGCTATTAAAAGATAAATTTCTGCTCAGAAGAAAGAGAGAAGATGTTCAAATAACTTATGTTTATGTTGTGGGGACTTTGAGCATTACAAAGGTTATTGTCCCATCAAAGTTAAAAAAACAATTGTTGCGAGTGATGTTTTAGTGCCTGAGTAAATAAATTCAATTACTCATTCTGTCTCACCAATAATTCAGGAAGCAGATAAAGTTAATTCTCTATTTCATTTTGTCATTGCTATTAAACATATCACTGAAGGCCATGAAATTCCTTACTCTGCTATGCTGGAGTGTAGGGCTTGGGGGGAACGTTTTGGAGATCGAATATTATTGTTTTTGCAAATTCTAACAGTTCCTCTTGAACTCCAATTTGAGGCTAAACACCATGAGACTATCAGCTTTCAGCTGGTTACCTGGCTCAGATTTCTTGTCTTCCTGGGTATTCCTTGGTTTTGCACCCATAATCCATCCATAAACTGGGGGCATGGATTATAAATTTTATGTCCCCACTTTGCAAGGAACCTTGTCAAAAAAGTTCTCTGTTGATCAAGGAATTGCAAGTTGATGGTAACTACTCAGACATATGAAGAGCTTCCTCCACAGTACTATGAGTTATGGGATGTTTGTGATAAAAAAGAATGCTGATAAATTACCCGTTTGTTGCCCATACAATTATCCCATTGAACTACTCGCAGGAGCAGCAGTTTCTTTTGGTTATATTTTTAATCTGAATTAAAGGTGCTCAGGGAGTGGCTTGATGAGAATTTAGAAAAGGCCTTTATCAGACACTTAACATCCCCTGCAGGAGCAGCCCTGTTCATTGTTGAAAAAAAAGCCTCCACCTTGTGTTCATGCATTTGATTACAGGGATAAAAGTTGTTACCTACTTCCTTTTATTCCTGAAATGTTTTTTACCAAACTAGATGTGTGGGAGGCATATAACCTTGTCTGCATTCATCAAGGAGAAGAATGAAATACTGATTTTATAACCAGATATGGACATTTAGAATCTTTGGTCACACCTTTTGACTTTTGAAATGCTCCTGTAACTTTTCGTCAGTGATGTCCTGCAGGATCTATTGGACCAGTTTGTTATTGTATACCAGGGTGATATCCCTATCTTTTCTGATAATCTAGAGGAGAATTGCAAGCATGTCTTCATTGTCTTTAAAAAATAAATGAAGAATCAACTTTAAATCAAATTGGAAATATATGAATTTGACCAAACCTAGATTCAGTTCTTGGGCTACGTCATTTCTCCTGAAGGAGTGAGCATGGATCCTAATAAGATCAAAGCAGTGGTGGATTGACCTACCCCTTGAAATGTTAAAGAAATACAACTATTTGTTGGATTTGCCAACTTCTAAAGAAAATTCATACAGAACTAATCTAAGGAAATAGCACCAATTATGCAGCTAACAAGAAAAGGAATGTCCTTTGTGTGGCCACCAGAGGCACAGGCTGTTTTTAGTAAACTAAATATTCTATTCACTTCTGCAACAATATTGGTACATCCAAATCCTGAACTACCTTTTATTGTGGAAGTTGATGCTTTAGATTCTGTTGTGAAAGCTATCCTTTCACACTGAAGAGGGGAAAGTGCAACTTCATTTTGCTTTTTTCTCTCGCTTACTATCTTCAGTGGAAAAGAATTATGACCTTGGGAGTAAGGAGGTGCTGGCAATTAAGGAAGCTTTTTCAGAATGGAGGTATCTGCTAAAACGGGCTAATCAATTTGTAACTGTTCTCACTGAACAAAAAAATTTGGAATTCATTTCTTCTGCCAAGAGTGTCTTATAGACAAGCATGTTGGTCACTGTTCTTTTCCAGATTCAGTTTTAAAATCTTGTATTGACCTGAGTTAGGGAATTGTAAGGCTGATGCCATATCGTGGATGTTGTCTGGGCCTCTCCAAAAAGAAACTATAAGGACTCATGAACATTGGACATTTTTACAGCTGCTGTTTTGGGTGTCAGAATTTTTTTTCTAACTGCCTCTAAACTCCCCTGCATGTTAGCCTATGTGTCCTTGCACACATAGGCTTTTAGCAGCGTCTTCTGGCAGGAGAGTTTAATGGCAAAGAGAAAACCCTCTGCCACAGCATTCTGGAGCAGCAACGTTTTGGGAGAAAAAATGCTGACAGCTCCTAACCTCTACCAAACTCTCCTAAATTCTGCTAAATGTTGGCAACCAGCATTTAGCAGAGTTTTTTTTTTTTTAAGCAGAGGTCGCTGGCATCCTTAACAACCAATGAATAGCTGGTTGTTATGAAACGGCTGGGAAGCCGGTCACCATGTCCTTAAAAATGGATGAGTCATCAGCTGTCAGCAGGTTTCCTGCTGACAACTGAATGTAAGCAAAACAATTGCTGGCAGTTAAAAAATTCCGGAAAAAACAGCACTAGGGTCTCCCCCAATCCGAACCAGGTCCTTTGGGTCTTGTATGGATTTTTAGGGGAACCCCATGGCAATGTGGGATTCCCCCCCAAATCCATACCAGACCCTTAGGTCTGGTATGGATTTTGAGGGTAACCCCCATACCAAAATTAAAAAAAAAATGGTGTGGGGTCCCCCCCAATATTCATACCAGAGCCTTATTCGAGCATGCAGCCTGGCAGGCCAGGAAAGGATGTGGGGACAAGTGAATGCCCCCAGAACCATACTAAGCCACATGCCATCAACATGGGGGGGTGCTTTAGGGCAGGGGGGGCTCTGTTCCCCCCAAAGCACCTTGTCACCATGTTGACGGGGACAAGGGCCTCTTCCCCACAACCCTGGCTTGTGGTTGTGAGGGTATGTGGGCAGGGTGTTATCAGAATCTGGAAGCCCCCAGATCCCAGCCTCCCCCTTGTGAATGAGTATGGTGTGCATGGTACCCCTACTCATTCACCAAAAAAAGGTAGTGTAAAAAAACACAGGAGGCAGATTTTGACAAGTCCTTTATTAAAAAAAAATGTCCTCCAGTGTAGATCCATTGTCAATCACGATTTCCACCATAGACCCCCCCCAAAAAAAACAAGGCTCCCACCATCTGATAGTAGTTAACTAAGGGGCGGGGACACCTGGTTATGTCACAGAGTGATCCCACCCTCTTGTGACATCATCAACCAGGGCATGCTGGGCCGGTGATGTCACAAGGAGCGGGGTCACTAAATGACATCACCGGGCTGCCCCACCCCTTAGTTATTTAAGAACTGCCAGATGGCATGAGCCTTCGTCGGGACTGGAGGCTTTTTTTTTCTTTTTTTGGGTTAATGATGGTGGCGGGCATCATGATTGATGATGGGTCTACACCAGGGGACATTTTTAAAAAAAGGACTTGTGTTTTTTTAAATATACTTTTACACTTTTTTAGTGAATGAGTAGGAGTACTATGTACCCCATACTCTTTCACATGGACAGGCGGGATCTGGGGGCTCCCCAGATTCTGATAATCCCCCCAACCACAGACCCCCACAACCACTGGCCAGGGTTGTGGGGAAGTGGCCCTTGTCCACATCAACATGGGGACAAGGTGCTTTGGGGGGGAACCTCCCACCCCAAATCACCCCCCATGTTGAGGGCATGTGGCTTGGTATGCTGCAGGTGGCGCTCACTCTTTTTTTATTTTGGCATGGGGTTCCCTTTTAAAATCCATACCAGATCTAAAGTATGGATTTGGGGAGGGGGGCCCACACCATTTTTTTCACATTTTTTTATTGCTGGCAATGTTTTTTTTTTTTTACATTCCACTGTCAGCAGGCAACCCCACTGACAGCTGATGACTCATCTATGGCTAAGGACTCAGCGGCCAGCTTCAAAGTCCGCTCCTTAACAACCAGCTATTCACTGGAGGCCCCGCTCCTTAATGGTGAAGCTACTGAACGTAGCTTAGGGTAATCACTGCTAAACTTTGTAAAAAAAACCCTGAAACATTAGTAGTTTTTGCCCAGTGTTTCTAAAGCAGTTTTTAGCTTTCTTGTGTGCATGAAGCCTGAATGTGTGATCCTGCCTCAAAAGAGGTTTCTAGCAGCCACAAGTACTGAGATATTCTTGAATCTTTTCAAAGAAGAGTATAATAATGACCCACTTTTCAATCATTCTCCTAAGGACATTAACCTTGCTTATAAAAACAGCTTTCAGATGCAAGCGCTTTGTCTCTATGTACCTGAATCTACATTTATTGAAGCCCTCAGGTTGGTTCATGAATCCAAACCTGCTGGGCATTTTGGGGTTTCTAAGACAGAAAATCTTTTGTCACATTCCTTTTGGTAACCTGGTTGTAAGAAAGATGTCAAAAACTATGTGCCTGACCTGTGCACACAGTCTATGGACTTCTATATACTATCACTATCTTGGTAGTCACTGACCATCTCACTAAGATGGCTCATTTTATACCTGTTAAGTGGGTACCCACTTCTGATCAAACTGTAGAACTGATGGTTTGGGAAGTCTTTAAACTACATTGAATCCCTGAAGATGTAGTGTTGGACAGAGCAGTGCAGTTTACTTTGAAATTCTGGAAAAGCTTTTGTTCAGTGTTAGGTGTTACAGTCAATCTGCCCTCTGCTTTTCATCCCTAGTCTAATGGTCAGACTGAGAGGACCAAACTCTGGAGCAGTACCTTTTATGTTTTTTCAATTTTCTTTGGGATGATTATGTGGACTATCTTTCTATGGTAGAATTCACTTATAATAGTTCTAAGCATAGCTCTACTTCTCTAAGTCCTTTTTTCTTAAACACTGGATATCATCCAGTTTTTATTCCTGATCTTCCTATCTCAACTCCAATTCCTTCTACCAACAGATTAACTACATTACAGGAGAAAATCGATTGAAACTTTGAGGAAGGATCAGGAATGTTATAAGAGACTGCTGACAGACATCACATATTACTTCCTACCTTTCATATAAGTGACAAAGTTTGGTTATCTATCAAAAATGTGAAGCTACATCTGCAAAGCTGGGCTAAAAGTGTTTGGGAACTTTTCCAGATTTCAGTTCAAATTAACAAAGTCACTTTTTGCTTAAAACTTCCTGACAGAATGAAGATTCACCCTGTGTTTCATGTATCCTTGCTCAAACCATTTAATGAAAACCCCTTCTCTGGGAGAATTCTTCAACTCCCTTCACTGGTTGAGGTGGAAGGTGAAGAAGCATTTGTGGTTAACAAAATTCTTGATTAGGGGCTCTTTAGGAACAAATTACGGTATTTGGTTCAATGGGAAGGATATACTAGATCAGTGATGGCGAACCTTTTTGAGCCCGAGTGCCCAAACTGCAACCCAAAACCAACTTATTTCTTTCAAAGTGCCAACACTGCAATGAAACCTGAATATCGAGCTTTTGGTTTAGAAAAAACAACTCGTACAGTAGTGCAAACTAATTAACAGTACAGGGATGACCAGAGACTGCGGACACAGTACAGGGATGACCAGATACTGCGGACACAGTACAGGAGATGACCAGAGACTGCGGACACAGTACAGGAGATGACCAGAGACTGCGGACACAGTACAGGAGATGACCAGATACTGCGGACACAGTACAGGAGATGACCAGATACTGCGGACACAGTACAGGAGATGACCAGAGACTGCGGACACAGTACAGGAGATGACCAGAGACTGCGGACAGCACAGGAGATGACCAGAGACTGCGGACAGTACAGGGATGACCAGAGACTGCGGACACAGTACAGGGATGACCAGAGACTGCAGACATAGTACAGGAGATGACCAGAGACTGCGGACACAGTACAGGGATGACCAGAGACTGCGGACACAGTACAGGAGATGACCAGAGACTGCGGACACAGTACAGGAGATGACCAGAGATTGCGGACACAGTACAGGGATGACCAGAGACTGCGGACAGTACAGGGATGACCAGAGACTGCGGACAGCACAGGGATGACCAGAGACTGCGGACAGTACAGAGATGACTGCTGACCTTTGGGGAGGGAGGGGGAGCGGGTACCTGAATTTGACAGGTACCCGCTCTTACTTCCGCAGAGTTTTTTTTTATCTTACCTGTTCCTTTATCCAGCCGCGCGCTGTCTTCCCGGCTTCTGTAGTGTGGGCGCTCGTCGGACAGCCGGATGCCCAGTGCGCATGCGCGAGAAGCGCTGCGCTTTGTGATTGGTCCGGCGGCTTCTGGGATCTGTCATGTGTCCCAGGTACTGCCTTACCATTCACAAAGAGCACTGCTTCTTGTGCATGCGCACTTGGGACCCGGCTGTCACGCACACTACAGCCGGGAAGACAGTGCGCCGCTGGATTCTCCTGGCGTGCCCACAGATAAGGCTCGGCGTGCCGGCTGTGGCACGCGTGCCACGGGTTCGCCATCACTGTACTAGATGAATGTTCTTGGGAATTTGAGGAGAAAATGCATGCCCCAGATTAACCCTGCACCACAGATGAGCCTACGTCACTCACCAGGGGAATTTGTTTGTGTGTTTATTCTGTTGATTTCTGTGTGTGTGAGCCTTTCCACTGCTATAGCCACTGCCCTACTAACCTGACATTTAATTGTGACATCATCACAGAGTGATTTATTGTGTGTGCAAAAATAAGGTCTGATATTTACCTATAATCCTGGGGATGTGTTTAATTCTCAAGAATCCAACAAGACTCTCGGAATAAAACCGATTCTGGACAAGTTTCTTACAGAATCCCTCATATTAATGCCTAACTCCCTGTTTTAGTGATCTTTAAATGGTTTGTTTGGACCATCTGGTCCAAGCAAACTATTTCCTTCGCTAACACATACAGTGACTATCAGAGCATTATGAACTATACATGGCTTCAGCTACATACAGTATATGTGTTTCAGCAGTGGAACAGGGACTTCCAGTCTTGCTTCTGTAATAAAATCGAGTTGGGCTTATTGCTACTCAGCTATTCACAGGAGGCTTTGTATTTTCTAAATTGTGACATCATTTGCCCACTTCTCTGCCTCAGCCAATCAGTGAAGGTCTAGTATTCATTCAAAAAATACATACAATTTGAAGGTTTTAAGTAGTATTCAGGCCTAAAATGAGAATTTTAGCATATGTGTAAAAAATTAAAAAGTAATGGCTCTGGCAGTAAGAGGGTTCATGTGGGAAATAAAGGCAGTTTCTTGTGGGAGAAGATACACAAACTGAATTGCCCTTTTCTATTAAGGACAGTAAAGTGGTGTGCTGTATAACCCACTCCACCACTGCCTGTGCTAGAAGTATTTCTACTGGTTTACGGTGACATGCCCTGAATACAAGAGTTGCTTCTTCCTCTGTGTTTACCAGTATACCCACCTGAGTGAAGTAAGGATGCACTGGGCATAGCAGCCGGTTGGTGTGCCATGGGAGGCTCATTTGTGTCACCTCTCCCCTCCATGTTTCCTTAGTCTCCGTCAACATCTAATTTGCAATAAAAATAAAATTTATATATATATATATATATATATATATATATATATACACAGTATATACACACACACATACTATGTTGCTAAATGTATTGGGACACCCCTCCAAATAATTGGATTCAGGTGTTCTAATCACCTTCATGGCCACAGATGTATAAAATCCAGCACCTAGGCATGCAGACTGCTTCTACAAACATTTGTGAAAGAATGGGTCACTCTCCTGAGCATAGTGAATTCAAGCATGGTACTGTGATAGATTGCCACCTGTGCAATAATTCCATCCGTAAAATTCCCTTGCCAGTAAATATTCCATGGTCAACTGTTGGTGGTATTATAACAAAGTGGAAGCAACTCAGCCACGAAGTGGTAGACAATGTAAAATGACAGAGCAGGGTCAGCGCATGCTGAAGTGCACAGTTTCTGAAGAGTCATTAGCTAATGGACTCCAAACTTTGTGTGGCCTTCAGATCAGCACAACAATGCATAGAGAGCTTCATGGAATGGATTTCCATGGCTGAGCCGCCACTGGACGCTAGAGCAGTGAAGATGGGTTCTCTCGAGTAACAAATAATGCTTCTCTGTCTGGCAATCCAATGGATGTGTATGGGTTTGGTGGCTGCCAGGAGAACGGTAGTGCCTGACTGCATTGTGCCAAGTGTAAAGTTTGGTGGAGGAGTGATTACAGTGTGGGGGTGTTTTTCAGGGGTTTTGCTTGGTTTCTTAGTTCCAGTGAAGGGAACTCTTAAGACATCAGCATACCAAGAAATTTTGGACAATTTCATTCTCCCAACTTTGTAGTAACAGTTTGAGGATGGCCCCTTCCAGTTCCAACATGACTGCCCAGCAGTGCACAAAGCAAGGTCCATAAAGACATGGATGAGTGAGTTTGGGGTGGAGGAACTTGACTGGCCTACACAGAGTCTTGACCTCAACCCGATAGAACACCTATGGGATGAATTAGAGTGGAGACTGCAAGCCAGGCCTTCTCGTTTGACATCAGTGCCTGACATCACAAATGCACTTCTGGAAGAATGATCAAACATTCCCATTGTAACAGCTTTCCCAGAACAGTTGAAGCTGTTATAGCTTCAAAGGGTGGGCCAACTCAATATTGAACCCTATGGACTAAGACTGGAATGACATTAAAGTTCATGTGCGTGTAAAGGCAGGTGTCCCAATACTTTTGGCAATATATTGTGTGTGTGTGTGTGTGTATATATGTATATATATATTGTGGGGTTAGCTCAGGTGGGGGATCTCCTTCCCTGGGAAAAAGGTAGACCGCACAGCAGGCTTTCGTCAAAATCTGACTGGTTGTCAGTTTTATTTAAAAGGTTTGCAGAAAATATCAAAATAAACAAAACATCAAAATAAACCCTTGCCATCCAGGCACTAACTAAACAGAAGACGTTTCCTCTCTCAGAGGTGAAGGGCTTCTCCCTGTCACCAAAACAAAACAAAAGCAAACCTTTTCTTGTAGGTATAGAGTACACACAGCTCTCTCAGAATACCTCTCTGAGTCCCAGGCCATGAGCTACTCCTTGCTCCAGCCCTGCCCTTTTTGTATCACCTGTTGGTGGTCATTAGTGGAGCCCAAACTCTGGTCCGGAACCACCTCTGCCATTGTGGCCCGAAAACCCGGAGTGGACTCCACCTTACACCTCACAGTATGACCTCATGCGAGGTGACACATATCGTCCATCCATCACTTTGCCGTTCATACTGTCACATATCCCCCCTCTGCTCAAGCCCCTGCGGCTGAGCAACTGTCCCAACCAGGCAATGGACCCGGGAAAGGGCATCTACATTACTTTGTAGTTTCCCCGCTCTGTGTTCCACTGTGAATTTGAACACTTGTAGCGTGAGAAACCACCTTGTCACTCGACTGTTTTTCTCCTTATTATCACACATCCATTTGAGCGGGGCATGATCAGTAACCAACTTGAACGGTCTTCCTAACAGGTAATATTTCAGGGCCTCCAAGGCCCATTTGATGGCCAAACATTCCTTCTCCACAATGGCATAGTTTCTCTCATGTTTGTTGAGCTTTCTACTTAGGTAGACCACAGGGTGCTCCTCCCCTTCTCTGATTTGGGACAGGACAGCACCTAGTCCCACATCAGAGGCATCAGTCTGTACCACAACCTCTGTTGTGAAATCTGGGGTCACAAGCACAGGTTGAGCACAGAGAGCTTGTTTCAGCCTTTGAAATGCGGTCTCCGCTTCGGGATTCCACTTGACCATGACCGACCCCCTACCTTTTGTCAGATCTGTCAGTGGGGCCGCAATGGTGGCAAAATTGGGAATAAACCGCCTGTAGTATCCCGTGATTCCAAGAAATGCCCAGACTTGCTTTTTATTTACAGGTTGGGGCCACTTTTGAATTGCCTCGATTTTATTTATCTGAGGCCTAATGAGACCTCGACCAATAATGTAGCCAAAATATTTGGCCTCCTCCAAGCCTATGGCACACTTTTTGGGGTTGGCGGTAAGACCTGCTTCCCTCAGCGAATCTACTACTGCTTGCAAGCAGGACAAATGAGACTCCCAGTCTGGACTGTGGATGACGACATCGTCCAAATAGGCAGCTGCATATTGGCGATGCGTTTTGTCCATCATTCGTTGGAATGATGCCGGAGCACCATGTAAACCAAACGGCATCCGCTTATACTGAAAGGACCCCTCGGGGGTAGAGAATGCCGTCTTTTCTTTTGCAGCTTCCGTTAAAGGAATCTGCCAATAGCCTTTGGTTAAATCTAAGGTGGTTATGTACCGAGCCATTCCCAACCTGTCAATGAGCTCATCCACCCGAGGCATCAGGTACGCATCAAACTTAGACACACTGTTCAGTTTCCTGAAATCATTACAGAAACGAATTGTTCCATCTGGTTTTGGGACCAACACTATGGAACTCGACCACTCACTGTGAGATTCCTCAATCACTCCCAACTCTAACATGTCCTTTATTTCCTTTGCCACTGTTTCCCGCCTGGCCTCGGGTATTCTATAGGGCTTGACATTTATGCGGACCCCGGGCTGGGTAACTATGTCATGCTGTATGACCGTCGTCAGTCCAGGTAGGTGAGAGAAGAAATCTCCATTTTTCCTCACAAACTCCTTAACATCATTTTGTTGGGCTACTGACAAGGTTTCCGTTATAGGTACCTGAGGGGCCATGGGAACCACGTCCTTTTGGGGGCTTGGTACTGCCAACAAACTTTCCCTGTCTTTCCAAGGTTTTAAGAGATTAACATGATAGATTTGTTCGGGTTTCCTTTTCCCTGGCTGGTAAACTTTATAATTTACTTCCCCCACTTTCTCCCTAATTTCAAAGGGACCTTGCCACTTTGCGAGGAATTTACTTTCCACGGTGGGGACTAGCACCAGCACTCTATCCCCAGGGTTGAAGGTATGGATCCTGGCACCCCGGTTATAAACCCTTCTCTGGACCTCCTGGGCTTGCTCCATGTGTTCCCGAACAAGTGGCATGACAGCTGCGATTCTATCCTGCATCTGTGAGATATGCTCGATGACACTTCTATAGGGCGTGGACTCTGTCTCCCAGGTTTCTTTTGCAACATCTAGCAATCCCCTGGGATGTCTACCATACAGTAATTCAAAAGGTGAATATCCTGTAGATGCCTGAGGTACTTCCCGTATAGCAAACATGAGATATGGTAGCAAAAAATCCCAATTTCTCCCATCTTTGTCCACCACCTTTTTTAACATATTCTTAAGGGTCTTGTTAAACCTTTCCACAAGCCCATCGGTTTGGGGGTGGTAGACCGAGGTACGGAGATGGGAGATTTTGAACAATTTGCATAACTCTTTCATAACTCTAGACATAAATGGCGTGCCCTGATCTGTTAATACCTCCTTTGGAATACCTACACAACTAAACACCCGGACAAGCTCTTTGGCGATATTTTTAGCTGAGGTATTACGCAAGGGGATGGCTTCAGGATACCGGGTGGCATAGTCAAGTATCACCAGTATGTGCTGATGGCCCCGGGCAGACTTTACTACTGGACCCACTAGATCCATGCCCACTCTTTCAAACGGTACTTCAATTATGGGTAGAGGTCTGCGAAAATGGGGTGAGGGCGCAGAATATTGACATTCCGGGCATGACTCACAATGCGCTTTGACGTCTCCATGTAAGCCTGGCCAAAAGAATCTCTGGGTTATTCTCTCCTTTGTTTTCTCTACACCCAGGTGTCCACCCATTATATGCCCATGGGCTAAATCCAGTACCATCCGGCGAAAGGGTTTGGGGACCACTAACTGTTCTACCACCTCCTCCCCTTGCTTTACCACTTGATACAGCAAGTTATTGTTAAGCGCCATGTAGGGAAAAGACACCCCTACATCATTTTCAACTGGTTCCCCATCAACCATTTTAATATTTTCTCTGGCTCTATTAAGAGTGGAATCTTTCAGCTGTTCTGTACAGAAATCCTCCTTTCTGACCTCTAGGTCAGGTACGACATTCTGTCCACTCCCACTAGAACCCGAGATAATTTCTTGTTCCGTATCTTCAATGTCTGGGGTTGGATCCAACTCCTCCTGCTCCCCAGCCATTACAGAGAAAGGGAAAAGGTCTAAACCTTCCTTGGACACACCAACAGTTTCCCCTTCCACCTTGCCGTCAAAGGGGTCAGGAGTGAGTTGAGGAGTTTTCAGTGTTTCCCCAGCAGGGGGAGCTCGGTCCTCCTGACTCCCCTCCTTATCCCATAACTTCCAGAAATGGGGAAAATCTCTCCCCAATATGGCTTCATGAAGCAGAAAGGGCACCATCCCCACTGAATGGGTCACAGGGCCCCAGGGGGTATCAATCTCCACCATAGCAGTCTGGTAATTACGTGTATCACCATGAATACAAATAACCCCAATCGTGCTAGGGTGTAAGCTTGCAGGGTTTACCAAATCACTTTTAACCAAGGTCACAACACTACTCGAGTCTAGCAGAGCAGTTACTGGCTTTTCATCAATTGCAATCACACACATTTGTTTTTCCATGCGTTTCTGACATGCTGCAGTACATACCACCTGTGCAAAAAGAGACATGCGTTTTCCTACATAAGCATTTTCACATTGCATAGGTTCATCATTTAAAGGACAGTTTGCAGCAATATGACCTAACGCATGACACTGATAACATTTGATATGTTCAGTACCTAACCCTCTAAACGGCTTTGGGGACCTTCCTGACCTATTTGACCAGTCTCTAGGTCCTAAGCCTACAGTCTCATTATCTGACACAATAGTCTTATCATTTTTTTCTGAGCCTTTGGCCCATGGAACAGTCTTACCGGATCTTCTGGATAGTTTTCCACCCCTAGTGACATTGGGGTACGGCCCAGGTGAATGAAAAAAGTCCTCAGCGGCTGCATATCTCTCCACCAGGTCCACCAGCTCGTTTGCAGATTTAGGGTCTCCATGGCCAACCCACTTCCTCAAAGTGGCAGGGAGCGCACGTAAATATTGGTCCATGACCACACGCTCCACAATCTGAGGGCCTGACAATACCTCTGCCTGGAGCTACTTTTTGGAGAGATGTATCAAATCGAACATCTGAGATCTGGGTGGTTTGTCAGCCCTGTAATGCCACTGATGCACCCGCTGAGCCCGGACTGCAATGGTGACACCCAGGTGTGCAAGGACCTCAGCCTTCAGTTTTTCATAGTCCTGGGCATCCCCTGGTTCCAGGTCATAATAGGCTTTTTGGGATTCACCTGTCAAAAATGGTGCAAGCAGTCCTGCCCATTGCTCCTTTTTCCATCCTTCCCGAACAGCAACCCTTTCAAAAGTTGTGAGGTAGGCCTCCACATCATCCGCAGGTGTCATCTTCTGCAAAACATAGCTGGCCCGTGCCATTTTCTGCTCCACTGGCAGCGGATCTGCAGATTCCTTCTTTAATTCTAATAGGTGTTGGGCCACCTGTTTAAGGAGCTCTCGGTCTGCTTCTTGGGCCTCCGCAAACTGGCGATTTGTCTCCCGTTGTGCTGCATTGGCCTGCAGCAAGGCTCTTATTATTTCCTCCATCTTCCCACTTGCTCAGGAAGTTGCCCGCATCCTCCACCATATGTGGGGTTAGCTCAGGTGGGGGATCTCCTTCCCTGGGAAAAAGGTAGACCGCACAGCAGGCTTTCGTCAAAATCTGACTGGTTGTCAGTTTTATTTAAAAGGTTTGCAGAAAATATCAAAAATAAACCCTTGCCATCCAGGCACTAACTAAACAGAAGACGTTTCCTCTCTCAGAGGTGAAGGGCTTCTCCCTGTCACACAAAACAAAAGCAAACCTTTTCTTGTAGGTATAGAGTACACACAGCTCTCTCAGAATACCTCTCTGAGTCCCAGGCCACGAGCTACTCTTTGCTCCAGCCCTGCCCTTTTTGTATCACCTGTTGGTGGTCATTAGTGGAGCCCAAACTCTGGTCCGGAACCACCTCTGCCATTGTGGCCCCGAAAACCCAGAGTGGACTCCACCTTACACCTCACAGTATGACCTCATGCGAGGTGACACATATCGTCCATCCATCACTTTGCCGTTCATACTGTCACAATATATATATATATACACACACACAGTGTATATATACACACACAGTATATAATGTTTTAAGCAGGAAATTAGGAATGCTTTCAGAAATAGAAGTGGTAATAGTTTATTTTTATCAATTACCAGAATGGAAAGCAAACGAACAGAAGAGAAATCCAAATCAAATCAATATTTGGTGCGGCCACCCTTTGCTTTTAAACCAGAATTAATTTGTCTAGGTAGACTTGCACACAGGTTTCTGGAGGAACTGAGAATGTAGGTTGTGTTAAACATTTTGGAGAATTAACCACGGATGTTCTAGGAATGTGGCCTGCCTCATATCCTTCTGTCTCTTCATGTAATATATATATATATATATATATATATATATATATATATATATAGAGAGAGAGAGAGAGATAGAGAGAGAGAGAGACTACCAAACATTGATTGGTTATGGACTCAACCAGAATGGGGGATTAGTATAAATGTGCATAATACTAAAGGTTAATAATTCAAAAAGGAAGGAAAGGTGATCAGTGGCGCACAAACACTTCTTTATTGACACAGACAAAATTGAAAGTTAAAAACAAAACACAAAAGATCATACCACACTCCACAGGTCCCATGTTTAAAACCCCTAAGGGGATACCCACTAGTAATAGATTGGTTATTAAGGATAACTCCCCTCATGAGCTGCAACATGTATTCCATACAGAAAAATATGCAAGTCACATATGACAAAGAAAATATGCTCCTATGCCCAAAATTGACTAGCCGAGAGCACGAAGATAAGACCAGCACTGGACCACCCATGCACATATGGTGACCAGTGTAATTCAGTACCACACTTCCCTCATACACTAAATAGACACCCCGCTGAAAGGTGAATATAAACATGAACCAGGGGAGGAATGATGGACCAAACAAATCTCCCCCCTGCACTAAAAGGTATGAAGTTGTAACAGCATCCAGTCCCCAATAGGTAACCACATGTAGCCCAGAGGAGGATGTTAATATTTCATAAGATGTATGTGAAGGCCCGTAGCTCCCTCAGGCACCAAACAGTACGGCACCATTCAGGGGAGATCTTAACAGGCCACCATAACCTCCCTCATACATGGAATAGTACAGGCATTCCTGGTCCAGGACTCAGCTGGAGGATTTCCTGATATATATTATTAGATATTCCTGAAAGTAAGTATGCTCCAAATGTGATTGGATGTAGAGTGCACTCCCTTTGGGGGGTGTAAAATTCAGCTGACACCTGCAGAATAATAGACAAATGAACAGTCCCTTGAATGTGGGTGAACAAGCCAGCATTGAAAGCTCCTTATATCAGAGGTAATTGGATTACAGCGTAATATGCGCAGTGACTTGTCACGTGCAGAGATGAGTAGTATTTAGAGTGTTATATAGAAGAGACAATGCCCCTTTAAGGTGTAGACATGGACATGGACATATCTATAACCTGCAGACTCAACAGATTGAAACAGTGGACAAAAATGCAGTCTCTTAGGTGTAAGTAAACATGCCAGCATGGAAACTGCTTACATCAGAAGTATTTGGATTGCAGTGTAGTGTACGCAGTGGCTTGTCAAATGGTGGTGGTCCTGGAATCTATTACGGATAGTGCATGTAATTTTACCAATATAGAAGGATCCACAGGTACAGAGAATGATATATACAACTCCAGATGTGCCACAATTAGCTGTTTGTCTACACCTAAGGACCCTCCCAGTTGGCAGCATTAGACTATCACCCTCAATCATAGAGGGACAGTGTCAGAGCCTGGGTCCAAACCTGGGCCTTCTGCGGTTAGTGGCAATGTTTCTTCTTGCTGAGCCACCTGGAATGCTGGACAGCTCCCTTGACAATTATTTGGATGATCCTACCTTGACCTTGTTTATCATGAACTTTGAACCCCTTGCTCCTCCCATGAATTTCCTGATATAAACCATGTTTCTGCACTTCCTGTTTGCCAGATTATTGTGCTCTCCAGCCAGTATTGTGCTCCTTATCATCTCTGCTGTTATCCGTATTTTGCTATTACTCGTTATTGACCCTTGGCTTGTTCTCGACTATGCTTCTGCCTAAACCCAACCTGCGACTGCTCCTTACCGACTTGGCTTGTTTACTGACCACGCTTCCGTTTGATCCTTACCTGTTTATATGCTACTGGACCTCCGCTTGCTCACCTCCTGGTGGGGTCATCCTAAGGACCACAACCTGGTGCTAACACGCAGCCAAATCCATCTCCACCATTAGGAGCTGTGGTGAACACCAGTTGGTACTTAGACTCCGCACATCAGGTGATCCCACTCCTCTGCCACGGTGACCTGCCTGTGAACCTTTCCTGCTGGTTTCAGCTCCTTATATCAGAGGTAATTGGATTACAGCATAATATGCGCAGTGACTTGTCACGCGCAGAGTTGAGTAGTATTTGGAGTGGTATATAGAAGAGACAACGCCCCTTTAAGGTGTAGACATGGACATATCTATAACCTGCAGACTCAACAGATTGAAACAGTGGACAAAAATGCAGTCTCTTAGGTGTAAGTAAACATGCCAGCATTGAAACTGCTTACATCAGAAGTATTTGGATTGCAGTGTAGTGTACACAGTAACTTGTCAAATGCAGAGTAGAATAGTATTCAAAGGAGGCACTGTCCCTTTAATGTGTAGGCACAAGCATGGCAATCAATCTGAGCCTTCAATATGTGCAGCAACTCCTCCATATAAAGTGGAATGGCCACAGCACATTCCCTTTCAGTATGCAAGAAGATAGGTGAGGCAGTCCCTTGAATATACATGAGCATACCAGTGTAGAGACTCCTTTAACAGCAGTAATTGAAGTTATAACATGGTGTGCATAATGACTAATCTTATGCAGGATCAGGCATTTGTTTTGAAAGACACAGTCCCTTTGATACACAGGAGTGCATATGGTAGAGCCTGTGAGCAATCAGAATGTGCAGCAACTCCTCAATTGATAAAAAAATGGCCTCCATACACTCCCCTTCAAGGAAAAAAAGCAGGCAGTCCCTTTAAGCATTATAGGTATTTTCTGAGTCAGGCAGAGCATAATGAGTGAGAAGTAAGCTCCCAGTTGGCAGCATTAGACTATCACCCTCTATCATAGAGGGACATAGCCTGGGTCCGGACCTGGGCCTTCTGCGGTGAGTGGCAATGTTTCTTCTTGCTGAGCCACCTAGAAAGCTGGACAACTCCCTTGACAATTATTTGGATGATCCTACCTTGACCTTGTTTATCATGAACCTTAAACCCCTTGCTCCTCCCATGAACTTCCTGATATAAACCATGTTTCTGCACTTCCTGTTTGCCAGATTATTGTGCTCTCCAGCCAGTATTGTGCTCCTTATCATCTCTGCTGTTATCCGTATTTTGATATCACTCGTTATTGACCCTTGGCTTGTTCTCGACTACGCTTCTGCCTGATCCCAACCTGTGACTGCTCCTTACCGACCTTGGCTTGTTTACTGACCACGCTTCCATTTGATCCTTACCTGTTTATGTGCTACTGGACCTCCGCTTGCTCACCTCCTGGTGGGGTGATCCTGAGGACCGCGACCTGGTGCTAACACGCAGCCAAATCCATCTCCATCATTAGGAGCTGTGGTGAACACCAGTTGGTACTTAGACTCCGCACTTTGGGTGATCCCACTTCTCTGCCACGGTGACCTGCATGTGTACCTATCCTGCTGGTTTCAGGTAAGCCTTTCCACTGTTATAGCAACTGGTCTTTGAGCCTGACCCCTGATCGTGACAGAATAATCTGGCCCAAACATGGAGGCCGCTATAGCAAATGTTGTGGCTCCTCTTAGGCAGCAAATTGCAGAGCTGCAGGAATTCGGAGTTACACCTCAAGAAAAAGTTGCCAAACTAGAAAGCATAGTGGATAGGCAACAGGGAGAGATTCATACTCTGCAGAGACAACTGCTGAACCAAGATGATACCAACTCACATATGCCCCAGCCTCAACCATTTAAGTTTAATGGAGACCGCCGCCACTGCAGGGGTTTCCTTAATCAATGTCGTATATATTTCCAAATGCACCCTGCTGCATTTCCTTCAGAGAAAAAGAAGGTAATGTTTATTATTGGACTTCTGACTGGGGAAGCTCTAGTTTGGGCCTCCCCTTATATAGAACAACACAATGGCACTCTGAATAATTTTGATACCCTTTTGACAGCGATGAATCAGGGTTTTGATGATCCCAACCATTGTGCTACTGCCGAAGCAAAGTTGCATAGTCTACAACGGGGTAAACTCTCGGTCGCTGAATACACAGCCGAATTCAGATGTTGGATCGCAGATACCACTTGGAACCCTGCAGCACAAAAAAGTCAGTTCCGCCAAGGGCTTTCTGAACAGGTAAAGGAAGAGCTTGCCAGAGTAGATATTCCTAATGATCTTGAGGAATCCATCCAATTATATATCCAAATTGATCAAAGACCTACAGAAAGGAGGAAGGAGAGGCTGGAAATGTTTAGAAGTAATAGGGGCATGCATCTCTCTGCTAGTCCATTTGTTCAGCAGGATTCAAGAGTCTCTCTGGGTTCTAACACTCCCGAGCCTATGCAGGTTGATGCTATCAAGAGATCCATTTCCATTCAGGAGAGAGAGAGAAGACGTTCAGAGAACTTATGTCTATATTGTGGGGACTCTGGTCATTATGCAGTTAATTGTCCTAACAAAGTTAAAAGAACAATTACTATGGCTGATGTGATTGTGCCTGAACAAATAAACTCTATTAGCCAGTCTGTCTCCCCACTGATCCTGAAGAAAATAAAGTGAACTCTCTACTCTCTCATTTTGTCATCTCCATTAAACTTGTCGCCGAGGGCCGTGATATCTCCTGCTCAGCTATGCAGGACTCCGGGGCCGGGGGGAACTTTATGGATATAGAATTTGCCCACAGCAATAATATTCAAGCAAGAAATACATTTACCCCTATTGATATGGAGACAGTTGACGGTTCACCCTTATCTTCAGGACCTGTTACCCATAAAACGGTTCCCCTGGTACTGCAGTTTGAGGGTGACCATTGTGAGACCATCAGCTTTCAGCTGATTACGTCACCCAAGTTTCCCATCATCCTGAGCATTCCTTGGTTCTCCACTCACAATCCTTCCATCAACTGGGGAGCACGGACTATAGATTTTACGTCCCTCTCCCCACTGTGAAAAATATTGTAAGAAACTTTGTTGACCAAGTTCTTCACCGGCCAAAGAATTGCAAAGTGATATAGTAGCTATACAGTCATATGACAACTTGCTTCCACAATACCATGAGTTCCGGGAATAAGGGCTTTATTAGACACTCAACATCTCCTGCAGGAGCAGCCCTGTTCTTCCTTGAAAAGAGAGACTTTTCAACTTTGTAGTCAATGCGTCTATGCATTGACTACAGAGACATGAATAAAATCACAATTAAAAACTGCTATCCACTACCCTTGATCTCTGAAATGTTGGAAAGACTTTGCTCTGCCAAAATCTTTACAAAACTTGATTTACGAGGGGCATATAACCTTGTCCGCATGATATTCTTATCTTTTCCAATAATTGGGAGGAGCACCGCAAACATGTTTGCACTGTCTTTGAAAGATTAAGGAAGAATAGAATTTACATTAAATTGGAGAAATGCGAGTTTGAAAAAACCCAGATCCAGTTCTTAGGCTATATCATTTCTCCAGAGGTAGTGAGCATAGATCCCGAGAAGATCAAAGCAGTGGTAGATTGGTCAGCCCCTGGAAATGTTAAGGAAATTCAACGCTTCATCGGGTTTGCCAACTTCTACATAAAATTTATAAGAAACTTTTCTAAAGTGATAGCTCCAATTACACAGCTGAAAAAGAAAGGGGTGCCCTTCGTGTGGTCCCCTGAGGCACAGGCTGCGTTTGGAAAGCTAAAAACTCTTTTCATTTCTGCACCAATTTTGGTACATTCTGATCCTGAACTACCCTTTATAGTGGAAGTGGATGCTTCTAATTCTTCCGTGCAAGCTATCCTGTCTCAGCGAAGTGATGAAAAAATGCAGCTTCATCCTTGTGCCTACTTCTCTCGTTTGATGTCCTCAGCCAAAAAGAATTACGACATTGGGAAAAAAGAGTTACTGGCAATTAAGGAAGCCTTTTCTGAATGGAGGCATCTGCTAGAAAGGGCTAATCATCCTGTAACTGTTCTCACTGACCATAAATATCTGGAATTCATTCGCTCGGCCAAGAGATTGTCTTCTAGACAAGCAGGTTGGTCTTTATTCTTTTCCAGATTCAATTTTATTATATCATATCGACCTGGATCAAGGAATGGTAAGGCCAAATGCCTTATCAAGGTTGCTGTCTGACCCTCCCCAGGAGGGCAACTCTGAATGTTCAAGCCTAACTCAAAAGAACTTACTAGGGGCCACAAGTACAAAGACATTCTTGAGTCTTCTCAAAGAGGGGTATGAGAATGACCCACTTCTCAATTATCCTCCTAAGGACATTAACCTTGAGTACAAGAACGGCTTTTGGACTCAAGCACATCGTCTCTATGTACCTGAGTCTGCTCGGGTGGAAGCCCTCAAATTAGTTTGACTGTAAACTTGCGGGACATTTTGGGATTTCAAAGACAGATGAACTATTGTCACGTTCCTTCTGGTGGCCTAGTTATAAAAAAATATCTAATAAGAACCTCTTGCTCTCAGAAACCCAATTTTAGCTTGTTAGGGCTGCGAACACCTACAGCTTGTTACCTAGAAGTGAAAATATGCTAAACATACAAAAAAGTAGTGTAGCTCTCAAATAAATAATAAATAAATAAATATGTAAATAATACTAAGATGGTGACCATGTCTCTAGTGGGATATATAAGTGAAAAAAGGTGAATAAATATCATAAACCAATGGTCTGCAACTGACCTAATGTGATCTAATTACACACAATCCAGTGCTGAATAATCCAGATCTCAAAAGTTAAAAAAAACTCAATAATCAAAAGTATGTAAATAAATAGTGAAGCACACAGGTGATCCCAGCACTGGGGGATAGGTAACTATAAATAGTGACAAAATTGCTCAGTTTCAAAACAACATATATAAATGTCATAATGAATAATGATATTGGTGACAAATATAAAATCAAAAGTAAACATATAAATCCCCTATGGAAATACAATCTGAATAATAATAAATGAATAATGATATTAGTGGCAAATAGACAATCAAAAATAAACATATAAATCCCCTATGGAAAAACAATCTGAATAATAATAAACGCAAGTCCAACCAAACAATGTGTGACACCAGTGTCCACAAAAATACAAAAACATGCAGGTGCTCTTGTGCTTTGCAGCCTCTGGTGATGAATCCACACACAGCTAAATTGGCTCCTCACCTCCTTACCGTGATCCTAAAGAGGGCCTACAAGCTTTTGGGATCACTCCTGGACCCTCCAAGACCAGATTCCTCTTAATAATATCCTCCAAACAACCTCACATCAGGTAAATGCGTATGAGCCTTCCAGGTCAAGATCAGCTTGACATTTCCCTTTTTGGCTATAATTAGTATAACCAGCTCCCACAGGATCCATATAAAGAGAGAACCTCCATAGTGTGATATTGTTTATTGTAAAAAGAAAGTAAATACAGCCAATACACTCACATTTAATTTCAGCTTTCAAATAGCCTTAGAACCTCATGTGATGGGTGTACTTGCATGGGTTCTTTGAGAGTACAAAGATGGCATCCGCGCCGGAAATTGCGTCACCACGCCACCTACACTTTGTGTCACGGGACACGTGACTTCATCAGTGTCAACGCGTAGGTGACGTGGAGACGCAATTTCCAGTGCGGATGCCATCTTTGTACTATTTATTTATTGATTATTGAGTTTTTTTCACTTTTGAGATCTGGATTATCCAGCACTGGATTGTGTGTAATTGGATCACATTAGGTCGGTTGCAGTCCATTGGTTTATGATATTTATTCACCATTTTTCACATATATATCCCACTAGGGATGTGGTCACCATTAGAGATGAGGGAATCGAACTTGGCGAAGTGGAATTCGTTTCGAATATTAGGAAAAATTCGATTCGCGCCGAATCCGAAAATTAGCAAACTTCGGATGCACGAATCGAATTTTCCCCGATCGGCCGATTTTCATCCCTTCTACATTGTATCTATTTGTTTCCATTTAGGATACAGATGTTTTTATTCGGAAACAAATAGATACAATGTTTCAACCGCTGTAAATGTGAAGGAACTGTCAGAGAACTGTCAGAAATAGCGGAGCTCTCTGCAGATACACTTTTTGCTGTACTGGAATTCTTCTTATTTTCATCCTACTTCTTCTTCTTCTTCTTCTTCTTCATCCTCATCCTCTTCTTCTTCTTCTTCTTCATCCTCATCCTCTTCTTCTTCTTCTTCATCCTCATCCTCTTCCTCTTCTTCTTCTTCATCCTCATCCTCTTCTTCTTCATCCTCATCCTCTTCTTCTTCATCATCCTCATCCTCTTCTTCTTCTTCTTCTTCTTCTTCTTTATCCTCATCCTCCTCTTCTTCTTCTTCTTCTTTATCCTCATCCTCCTCTTCTTCTTCTTCTTCTTCTTCTTCTTCATCCTCATCCTCTTCTTCTTCTTCTTCTTCTTCTTCTTCTTCTTCTTCTTCCTCACCATCATCCTCTTCTTCTTCTTCTTCATCCTCATCCTCTTCTTCTTCATCCTCATCCTCTTCTTCTTCATCCTCATCCTCTTCTTCTTCTTCTTCTTCTTCTTCTTCTTCATCCTCTTCTTCTTCTTCTTCCTCATCCTCATCCTCTTCTTCTTCTTCTTCATCCTCATCTTCTTCATCTTCATCCTCTTCTTCTTCTTCTTCTTCTTCTTCATCCTAATCCTCTTCTTCTTCTTCCTCATCCTCTTCTTCTTCTTCTTCTTCATCCTCATCCTCTTCTTCTTCTTCTTCATCCTCATCCTCATCCTCTTCTTCTTCTTCTTCTTCTTCTTCATCCTCATCCTCTTCTTCTTCTTCTTCTTCTTCTTCTTCCTCATCCTCATCCTCTTCTTCTTCTTCATACTCATCCTCATCTTCTTCTTCTTCTTCATCCTCATCCTCATCCTCTTCTTCTTCTTCTTCATCCTCATCTTCTTCATCATCCTCATCCTCTTCTTCTTCTTCTTCATCCTCATCCTCTTCTTCTTCTTCTTCTTCTTCTTCATCCTCATCCTCATCTTCTTCTTCCTCATCCTCATCCTCTTCTTCTTCTTGATCCTCATCCTCATCCTCTTCTTCATCCTCATCCTCTTCTTCTTCTTCTTCTTCTTCTTCACCCTCATCCTCTTCTTCTTCTTCTTCTTCATCCTCATCCTCATCCTCTTCTTCTTCTTCTTCTTCCTCATCCTCTTCTTCTTCTTCTTCTTCTTCATCCTCATCCTCATCCTCTTCTTCTTCATCATCCTCATCTTCTTCTTCATCATCATCCTCTTCTTCTTCTTCATCCTCATCCTCATCCTCTTCTTCTTCATCCTCATCCTCTTCTTCTTCTTCCTCATCCTCATCCTCTTCTTCTTCATCTTCTTCTTCTTCATCATCATCCTCATCCTCTTCTTCTTCTTCCTCATCCTCACCCTCTTCTTCTTCTTCTTCTTCACCCTCATCCTCTTCTTCTTCAATATCCTCATCCTCTTCTTCTTCATCCTCATCTTCTTCTTCTTCTTCTTCATCCTCATCCTCATCCTCTTCTTCTTCTTCTTCCTCATCCTCATCCTCTTCTTCTTCCTCCTCATCCTCTTCTTCTTCTTCATCCTCATCCTCATCCTCTTCTTCATCCTCATCTTCTTCTTCTTCTTCTTCTTCATCCTCATCCTCTTCTTCTTCTTCTTCACCCTCATCCTCTTCTTCTTCTTCTTCTTCGTCCTCATCCTCTTCTTCCTCTTCCTCATCCTCTTCTTCTTCTTCTTCATCATCCTCATCCTCTTCTTCTTCCTCATCCTCTTCTTCTTCTTCTTCTTCTTCTTCTTCCTCATCCTCATCCTCTTCTTCTTCTTCATCCTCATCTTCTTCTTCTTCTTCTTCATCCTCATCCTCTTCTTCTTCTTCATCCTCATCCTCTTCTTCTTCTTCATCCTCATCCTCTTCTTCTTCCTCATCCTCATCCTCTTCTTCTTCATCCTCATCCTCTTCTTCTTCATCATCATCCTCATCCTCTTCTTCTTCTTCATCCTCATCTTCTTCTTCTTCTTCTTCTTCTTCATCCTCATCCTCTTCTTCTTCTTCTTCTTCTTCTTCATCCTCATCCTCTTCTTCTTCTTCTTCTTCTTCCTCATCCTCATCCTCATCCTCTTCTTCTCCTTCTTCTTCTTCTTCCTCATCCTCATCCTCTTTTTCTTCTTCTTCATCCTCATCTTCTTCTTCTTCTTCTTCTTCATCCTCATCCTCTTCTTCTTCATCCTCATCCTCTTCTTCTTCTTCATCCTCATCCTCTTCTTCTTCTTCTTCTTCTTCTTCTTCTTCTTCTTCCTCATCCTCTTCTTCTTCTTCTTCCTCATCCTCATCCTCTTCTTCTTCATCCTCATCCCATTCTTCTTCTTCTTCTTTTTCATCCTCATCCTCATCCTCTTCTTCTTCTTCTTCTTCATCCTCATCTTCTTCTTCATCCTCATCCTCTTCTTCTTCTTCTTCATCCTTATCCTCTTCTTCTTCTTCCTCATCCTCATCCTCTTCTTCTTCTTCTTCTTCTTCATCCTCATCCCATTCTTCTTCTTCTTCTTTTTCATCCTCATCCTCATCCTCTTCATCCTCATCTTCTTCTTCATCCTCATCCTCTTCTTCTTCTTCTTCTTCCTCATCCTCATCCTCTTCTTCTTCTTCTTCTTCTTCTTCTTCATCCTCATCTTCTTCTTCTTCTTCATCCTCATCCTCTTCTTCTTCCTCATTCTCTTCTTCTTCTTCATCCTCATCCTCTTCTTCTTCTTCCTCATCATCCTCATCCTCTTCTTCTTCTTCTTCTTCTTCTTCTTCTTCATCCTCATCTTCTTCTTCTTCATCCTCATCCTCTTCTTCTTCTTCTTCTTCTTCTTCTTCTTCTTCATCATCCTCATCCTCTTCTTCTTCTTCATCCTCATCCTCTTCTTCTTCTTCTTCTTCTTCTTCTTCATCCTTATCCTCATCCTCTTCTTCTTCTTCTTCTTCATCCTCATCTTCTTCTTCTTCATCCTCATTTTCTTCTTCTTCAATTGAAGCTGCTTCTGCTCCGCCACTCTGCCATTGGACTCTTGATAGTCGTCTCCCCACACTGCTGCTGGGGGGACTTTTTAACATAGGCCTCTGTATGGCCTTCAATTTAAGCTGCTTACGCTTTGCCACTCTGCCATGGGCCCCTGTACCGCCTCCTCATGCTGCTGCCAGGTCCAGAGTGTGTCATGGGTCCCTGTACGGCCTCCCATTGCTGCTGTCTCCATCGCCACACTCTGCCATGTGCCACTTTCAGGTCTCCTCACACTGCTGGTGGGTTCCATTTTGTCATAGGGTGCTGTATGGCCTCCCATTGCTGCTGCCTCCACCGGCACACTGTGGCTCCACACTCTGGTTTTGGCCCCGTGACTGCCCAAATGAGTGAAGTGTGCGGTGATTCTAAGATCGACGGCACTCATCTGCATGTCATACTGACTGACAGTATTATTTCTCTTCCCCAGCAGACTCCAAGGGCATTTAAATTAAAGGTACAGTGTTCTGCACTAATATAAAGGCTCTCAGAAGCCTAGAAACCCTTTTAATAAGTTAAATTCGCAGCGAATAAATTCGCATCGAATCGAATTTATTCCGCAAATTCGGCGAATCAGCCGAATCGAATTTTTGAATAATTCGCTCATCTCTAGTCACCATCTTAGTATTATTTACATATTTATTTATTATTTATTTATTATCCTGCTACACCACATTTTTGTATTTCTAGTTATAGGAAAGATATCAAATACTATGTGGCCTCCTGTCTGACGTGTGCACATCATAAGACACCCCAAGCTTCTCCTTTGGGGTTGCTCCAGCCACTTCCTGTTCCATCAAGACCTTGGGGGGTACATTTCTATGGACTTTGTAGTCGAATTACCTCCCTCAAAAGGAATGACCACTATCTTGGTAGTATTCAACCATCTTATTAAGATGGCTCATTTTATACCTGTTAAGGGGGTACCTTCTTCTGAACAAACTGCGGAGTTGATGGTTCGAGATGTTTTTAAACTACATGGAATTCCTGATGATGTGATATCTGACAGAGGAGTACAGTTTACATCAAAATTTTAAAAAAGGTTTTGTTCAGCTTTAGGGGTAACAGTTAACCTGTCGTTTTCACCTGTGCTTTTCATCCACAGTCTAATGGTCAGACCGAGAGAACCAGTCAAACTTTGGAGAAGTACCTTCGGTGTTTTGTCAGTAATCTTCAGGATGACTGGGTGGACTATCTACCTACGGCAGAGTTTGCCTATAACAATGCTAAACATAGCTCCACTTCCCAAAGCCCTTTTTTCCTCAATACGGGGTATCATCCAGTTTTTATTTTTGATCTCCCTATCGCAACTCAAATTCCTGCTGTTGCCAACAGATTAACTAGATTTCAGGAGATTCAGGTGAAGTTGATCGAGACTTTGGGGGAGGCTCAGGAATGTTATAAAAAGGCTGCCGACAGACATCGCAGATCACTTCCTACCTTTCATGTAGGCGACAAGATTTGGCTTTCAACCAAAAATCATGTTCCATCTGCAAAGTTTGGGCCAAAAGTTTGTGGGACCTTTCCAGATTTCTGCTCAGATCAACCCAGTCACCTTTCGCTTAAAACTTCCTGACAGTATGAAAAGTCACCCTGTTTTTCACGTATCGCTTTTCAAACCATTTCATGAAAATCCTTTCTCTGGAAGAATTCTTCCACCTCCTCCACCTGTTGAGGTACAGGGTGAAGAAGAATATGTGGTGGAGAAGATTCTTGACTCTAGGATGTTTAGAGGAAAATTGCAATATCTTGTCCAATGGGAAGGATATAGGCAAGAGGAGAATTCTTGGGAGCCTGAGGAAAATGTTCATGCTCCTAGATTAACAAGAGAATTCCACCAGAGGTTTCCCCACAAGCCTGGTCCTAAGACGTCCAGGGGAAGTCCTGTGAGGAGGGGAGTACTGTCAGAGCCTGGGTCCGAACCTGGGCCTTCTGCGGTGAGTGGCAATGTTTATTCTTGCTGAGCCACCTGGAATGCTGGACAGTTCCCTTGACAATTATTTAGATGATCCTACCTTGACCTTGTTTATAATGAACCTTGAACCCCTTGCTCCTCCCATGAACTTCCTGATATAAACCATGACTCTGCACTTCCTGTTTGCCAGATTATTGTGCTCTCCAGCCAGTATCATGCTCCTTATCATCTTTGCTGTTATCCGTATTTTGCTGTCGCTCGTTATTGACCCTTGGCTTGTTCTCGACTACGCTTCTGCCTGATCCCAACCTGCTACTGCTCCTTACTGACTTGGCTTGTTTACTGACCACGCTTCTGTTTGATCCTTACCTGTTTATATGCTACTGGACCTCCACTTGCTCACCTCCTGGTGGGGTGATCCTGAGGACTGCGACCTGGTGCTAACACGCAGCCAAATCCATCTCCACCATTAGGAACTCTGGGGAACACCGGTTGGTACTTAGACTCCGCACCTCAGGTGATCCCACTCGTCTGCCAGGGTGACCTGCATGTGTACCTATCCTGCTGGTTTCAGGTAAGCCTTTCCACTGCTATAGCAACTGGTCTTTGAGCCTGGCCCTTGATCGTGACAGACAGACATCACAGCATCCACATCTAAACATACCAGATGACAGGCGTAATCTAGGGGGAGACCAATTGATGTCACTGTGAACCAAAAGGTCTGCCAAAGATTTGACCTTCCTATATATTAGGTTCAGACAGTTGTTAACATATTTCTCAACCAAGGAGTCCTCCTTAAGGATGTGCCAATGTTTAGCACAGATATCCCTAATATTTGCTGATAATTCTGTATGTTGTATGTTAATTTTGATTGTTTCCTGTTCACCCATGGGTTTCCCCCTGGGTCCGAAAATAAGTTTCTCACGATCAGACTCCCTTGCTCTATGATACGCCTTTGCCAGCCATTTCTTGTCTTGTCCTTGTCTGCTGAACCGTTCACATAAGTCCAAAGCCTCCTCCTCGAAATCAGGAGGATCTGAACAATTCCTCCGAGCTCTCATGTACTGTCCAACCGGAATGCCCTGGATTAAGGAGCGAAGATGGAAACTACTTGCATCCAGTAGGTTGTTCGTCGCTGTGGGTTTGCTAAATAACTTGGTCTTAATACCTCCGTTCCCAATATGTTCAATTTCCAGATCCAGAAACGTTACTTTTTGGGGATTGCATTCACCTGTGAATTTAAGATTGTATGGATTGGGAGCAAGTTTATTCACAAATTGTTGGGCTTGTTCTGCCGTACCTGTCCAAAGGGCAAGGACATTGTCAATATATCTGTACCAGGACTTTGATAAAGTGGTACTCCAACACGAGACAAGGTGGATATGGGAATTGGAGACTACTAAACCTCCGGGTTTGAACGATAGCTTGAGCTTTGCCTCTTTTTTGCCGGCCTAGCTCTCCCCTGGCTTCCATCTCCCCCTCCTTCGCCCTTTTTTTTTTCTTCACTACGTTGTTTACATTTAGGTTTTTGTATTTCTATGTAAAATAGGGTTTGGTGGTCGTTGGTGCATAACTGCCAGTAGAATTTTAAACTGATTATAAAATAAAAAATTTCCATGGTTTGCTGACTACATGGTGCTGTGGACATCTTGCACAAATTACTTCTCCTCCCTGTATGTCTCTCTTGGCTTCCCAGTACTGTGCATGCACGTGACATCATACACACGCTGGATCATGACGTGGCCACGGCCTGCGCATGTGTAGTGGAGAGGGGGCGGCCATTTTAAGTGCCTAGCTCAGACAGCAATCTGTCAAACAATTTTTGAGCCTACCTCTGAGGGTTCAACTCTCCTACCCCTTGCTGTTTTGCTGTCAGTTACCTGGAAGAATTGCTGATATTGTTTTATTTGCTTACTTTTCACTCTTTATGCTCTGCCTGACTCAGAAGGATTAATGCTTAAAGGGACTGCCTGCTTTTTTCCTTGAAGGGGAGTGTGTGGTGGCCATTTTTTGATCAATTGAGGAGTTGCTGCACATTCTGATTGCTCACAGACTCTACCATGTGCACCCCTGTGTATCAAAGGGACTGTGTCTCTTTCAAAACAAACACCTGTTCCTGCATATGATTAGTCATTATGCATGCCATGTTATAACTTCAATAACTGCTGTTAAAGGCGCCTCTACACTGGCATGCTCATTTATATTCAAGGGACTGCCTCACCTATCTTCTTGCATAGTGAAAGGGAATGTGTTGTGGCCATTCCACTTTATATGGAGGAGTTGCTGCACATATTGAAGGCTCAGATTGACAGCCATTCTTGTGCCTACACATTAAAGGGACATTGCCTCCTCTGAATACTATTTTAATCTGCATTTGACAAGCCGCTGTGCATACTACACTGCAATCCAAATACTTCGGATGCAAGGAGTTTCCATGCTGGCATGTTTACTTACACTTCTATATACCACTCCAAATACTACTCAACTCTACACATGGCAAGTCACTGTGCATATTATGCTGCAATCCAATTACCTCTGATATAAGAAGCTTTCAATGCTGGCTTGTTCACTCACACTCAAAGGATTGTTCATTTGTCTATTATTCTGCAGTTGTCAGCTTGGCCGCTGAATTTTACACCCCTCAAAGTGAGTGCACTCTCCATCCAATCACATTTGGAGCATACTTACTTTCAGGAATATCTAATAATATATATCAGGAAATCCTCCAGCTGAGTCCTGGACCAGAAATACCTATACTATGTCATATATGAGGGAGGTTATGGTGGCCTGTCAAGATCTCCCCTGGATGGTGCCCTACTGTTTGGTGCTTGAGGGAGCTACATCTTATGCAATATTGACATCCTCCTCCGGACTATATGTGGTCACCTATTTGGGAATGGATGCTGTTACAACTACATACATTTTTAGTGCAGGGGGGAAATTTATTTGGTCCATCATTCCTCCCCTGGTTCATGTTTATATTAACCTTTTGGCAGGGTGTCTATTTAGTGTATGAGGGAAGTGTGGTACTGAATTTTACATCCTCCCCTGTATTACACTAATCACCATATGTGCATGGCTGGTCCAGTGCTGGGCTTATCTTGGTGCTCTCGGCTAGTAAATTTTGGGCACAGGCAATCAGGTACGTGACAATGTGACTTGCATATTTTGTTGTATGGAATACATGTTGCACCTCATGAGGGGAATTATCCTTAATAACCAATCTATTACTAGTGGGTATCCCCTTAGGGGTTTTAAACATGGGACCTGTGGAGCGTGGTATGATCTTTTGCGTTTTGTTTTTAACTTTCAATTTTGTCTGTGTCAATAAAGAAGTGTTTGTGCGCCACTGATCACCTTTCCTTCCTTTTTGAATTATTAACTTTTAAGTATTATTCACATTTATACAAATCCGCCATTGCGGTTGTGTCCATAACTAGTTAATTTTTGGTAGTTTCTCAATAGTTTGGTGTCTAGGGACTCCCAGCATACATTTTTTTACTTGATTACATATTTAGACACCTTGAGGCTTCTTTTGGAGGTTTTGCCTCCAAAACAAAATGGACAAATTAAATGCAATGGTGCCAGAAAATATCTAAATGATACTACCAGGTACAGACCAAGTGTGTGCATATTATTATGTATAATTGTTTATTAACTTAAAGGAAACCTATACTAAGACAAATACAAAAGTGCAGTTGCTGAACTCTTTCAAAGTCTAAAGATTTGCAAACAGAAAACAATACTAACATGCAAGCCATTTTTACACCTTATTATATTCCACCTCAGACCCTGGGCTGCTTTTGGATAAAGAAAAAAATGCTAATTTGATAATATGTTAATTTTACCCTCTGCATATTTCTCAGGAAGGCTCTGAAGAATTAACTTACATGACATAAACAATGATTAATAAAGCTTCAAATACTTTTAACTCCTTTTTTGTCTTATTTTTCTCTATTTACATGGTTTCCAGAAGCAGAGTTTTTCACACATTAGGTCATAATTGGAACAGGTTTACATGTGTCTTGGAAATTTGCTTTAACGAATTTCTCCTTACCGTGAGTACTCGCAGTTGGATGCGCAGAAATCCCCCATAAAGCTGTGCGAATCTTGCTTACCACGACTGCAGCCAAACTACACGATTCCTGCCCATCCAAATACTTTGGCTCTGTTGAGATGTGGGGGAATTAGAGCTCTGTTACCCTAGAATGATCACACGACACTCTCAGGATGGTGTTGCAACTCACATAAGGGCTGGTTTTAGCCTCAGCTCTCTGTTTTATTAAAAATACACACATGCCCCCCACATGAATAAAGTCAATCCCCTCCCACCAAACAATGCAATGGGGAGTGCCTATACACAGGATGTATATTCCAATTGGAGCATAGCCTTTCCTATTATCTATCACTGGTCCTCCCCCATGAGTCTTCTGAGGTCAGCAGACTTCCTGTCCTACTAGCTTCTATTGGTATGTCCATTCTCTGCACAAGCACTCCCTAAAAATATCAGTCTGTACCTGGATGGGCCCGATACGATCTTTATTAAAACACATCCATCCGGATACAGTTCAGATTGGTAATGGGTTGTAAGATATGCATAAGCCTACACGCGGAGTTTGTACCGCTTGGCGCCTTGCGTTATGAAGCCCACGTGGTACTATGCTGCTGATATGTGGATACAGGCCCACGGTCTACTGCCAGCGACATTCGCATCGAATGCCGTGGTGGTATACACGCCGGTCTATAAGCGCAGATCTGCCATCTCATCCATTACCAAGCTGAGTACTGTAATACATACATTGTACATGCGCATGGCCCAATTGCAGCCTTCAGAGCTTTAATTAAGCCACACGAGAGACATATGAATAACACGAATATATGACACATTTAAAGTTCGACCAACAATACAAAATTTCCATGACATTCCCTCCTGTTTTATCATATTCTCCTCGTGTCCCTTCTTGATCTTCTTCAGCTTGATGGGTGTAGTCTCAAACTTCAAAGAGTTCCTGTAGTTGTCCCTGAGAATAAAGCTCCACGGGGTACCTGAAACAACAAGACCCGACGCAGACTCGACGCAAACAGGCTTGATTGAAGCAATGATCCTCAAGAGCGTTGGAACCTTCACTACAGGAAGGCTCTTGAAAAACCACAAACAGACTTGTGGTATGAATAAGGCTTGTGATCCCACGGTGGTCTGGGGAGATCCAGCAATAGATTCTCAAATTGCCCCTGCAGACGGGGCCACACAAGGCTGGTCTCGACCCAGACGGTTTTCCAAATTGCAGACACAAACCATGATGAGGCTTGAAGCTTGCTTGAAGGTCTTGGAGAATGTGGTCTTCAGAGAGATAAATTAGAGGGAAGCCAGGACGTAATCTGTAGAGAAGGTGGATGGTTGGTGAGGTCTTCCTCCGATCAGTGGTTGGAGTGGGATCCCAGGAGCGGGCATGGAGATGTGGTCGTCTGCCCGAGCTTGGCTTACACGGTCGATGAGGCAACAGGAACATCTCACCGCGGCATATAAAAGGCAGATGAAAAAGAGAAGCATCAGGACATACACTCCCACTTCCTTCAACCAAGATCCGATGGAGAACAGGAAATCTCCCAATCCTCCCAAACCCTTGAACGGATTCCAACCCTCACTAGCTATAGCTCTAGCTTTTCCCTGTACAGTTGCAAGAAAAAGTATGTGAACCCCTTGGGATTACGTGGAGTTTTGCATGAATTGGGTATAAAATGTGCTCTGAACGTCATTTAAGTCACAACAATAGAAGAACACAGTCTGCTGAACATAATACTACACAAACATTAGATGTTGCCTTGGTTTAATTGCACATAACATGTAAACATTCACAGTGCAGGGAGGAAAAAGTATGTGAGGCCCTAGCTTAATGACTTCTCCCAGAGCTAATGGAAGCCAGGAGTGAGCCAACCATGACTCCAATCAGTGTGATGATATTGGATGTGTTGTTGACAGCTGTCCTGCCCATAAAAAAGAAACATGTTTTGGGTTTACTGGTTTCAAGAAGCACTGTCTGATGTGAACCATGCCTCGCAGAAAAGAGCTCTCAGAAGACCTACGATCAAGAATTGTTGACTTGCATGAAGCTGGAAAGGGTTACAAAAGTATCTCCAAAAGCCTTGATGTTCATGTGTCCACAGTAAGACAGACTGTCTACAAATGGAGAAAGTTTAGCACTGTTGCTACTCTCCCTAGGCGAGGTCATCCTGTAAAAATGACTGCAAGAGCACAGCGCAGAATGCTGCATGAGGTAAAGAAGAATCCCAGAGTGTGAGTTAAAGACCTACAGAAATCTCTGGCACATGCTAACATTTTTGTTGACACATCTACAATAAGGAAAACATTAAACAAGAATGGAGTACATGGGAGGACACCATGGAGGAAGCCATTGCTGTCCAAAAAGAATATTGCAGCCCGTTTGAAGTTTGCAAAAGAGCACCTGGATGTTCCACAGCACTACTGGCAAAATATACTGTGGACAGATGAAACCAAGATTGAGTTGTTTGGGAAGAACACACAACACTATGTGTGGAGAAAAAAAGGCACAGCACACCAACATCAAAACCTCATCCCCACTGTAAAACATGGCGGAGGGAGCATCATGGTTTGGGGCTGCTTTGCTGCCTCAGGGCCTGGACGGATTGTTGTCATTGATGGGAAAATGAATTCCAGAGTTTATCAAGACATTTTGCAGGAAAACATACGACCATCTGTCCGCCAACTGAAGCCCCGCAGAGGATGGGTGATGCAACAGGACAATGACCCAAAGCATACAAGTAATTCAACAAAATAATGGCTGCAACAGCACAGAATACGCCTTCTGGAGTGGCCCAGTCAGAGTCCTGACATCAACCCAATTGAAATGCTGTGGCATGACCTTAAGAGAGCGATTCACACCAGACATCCCAAGAATATTGCTACACTGAAACAGTTTTGTGAAGAGGAGTGGTCCAAAATTACTCCAGATTGTTGTGCAGGTCTGATCTGCAACTACAGGAAATGTTTGGTTGAGGTTATTGCTGCCAAAGGAGGGTCAATCAGTTATTAAGTCCAAAGGTTCACATACTTTTTCCTCCCTGCACTGTGAATGTTTACATGTTATGTGCAATTAAACCATGGCAACATCTAATATTTGTGTAGTATTATGTTCAGCAGACTGTGTTCTTCTATTGTTGTGACTTAGATGACGTTCAGAGCACATTTTATGCCCAATTCATGCAAAACTCCACATAATCCCTAGGGGTTCACATACTTTTTCTTGCAACTGTAGTTCACTAACTTTGTCCATATGGGCCTGGACCTTGTCATCGGTGTCTTCTATCCAAGTACAACAATCCTCTCCGATGAACTCACAGAACCCCCCTTTGGCGGCTAAAAGATAATCAAGGGCCATCTTCTCCTGAAGCACTAAAATTCCCATCTGCCGTTGTTCTTGGGCAATTTCTCTGACAGCCTCTACGGTCTCGTTAAACATACTATCCACGATGACAGAAAAATTGTTCAGGCGCTTCATAAGTTCTATTCCCCATCCTGTCCATGAGGGGAACCAAGCCCATGCTTGGTCGCCCTCAGAGAACAGCTCCCTGCGAACTCTCCCTGCCATCCTTACCTTCTTGTGGACCATCAACTCTTCATGATCCATCACTACATAGGATGCTGGGACTAGCTTTATGAGGGCACACGAACCTTTCGCGTTCTGGGGAAATGTTCTATAGGCTGCCGAACCACACAGAAAATAGTATGGACCTGTCAGAGCAGAACAGGAGGAGTTCCTCGTTCGGCCTCTGGCACTGAGCAACAGTTGCACAGACTGGGGGATTGCTCCCTCAGTCTGCACATCACATCCGTCCTTCCAACACACGTGGTCTGGTCGGTCAGTGTGGTTACTCAGAAGGGAAGTCTGGTTAGTCAGATTGACAGTTATACCTCCCTCGCAGGTGGTAGTCCCAACAAACTTGTTACCTGTGCCAAAGCTGATGTTAAAGCACACCTGAGGGCTGCCTAGCTGCCCAGTTACCCATAATGGACTGGTGAGGGCCCTACAGGAGCTAGAGCTAATATTGGTGCTGAAACTGATGTTACCTGCTAAAAATGTGTCATTAAGTTCTACCGACAAATGTCTACGTGGGGGCTGACCAGGGGTCCCTTGCTTTTTCATGCCAACGCGGATGTCATATAGGGCATGAACAGCGGCCATTGCGGACATGTGATGACTGGGTGGGGGCTTAGAGCATACCCAACAGTTGGTTTTGTTGGCGGTTCTGGCTAAACGCAGGTGCATTTTAAATAAAAGGTTGGGGTATCTGCCGTCTTTTCCTCCGTTCACACACATGTATGACATACAAACAAAAAGAAAAAGGAAAATGACACCCCTCATTCTCTGGTGTAGCTGAAAAGCTTCTTGCAGTGGCTTGCGTGCACCCAGTTGTCTCGTCCCTCGAGTTTGAGTGAGGTAGGTGTCGTCAGCTGGACTTGGTATGGTCCGGTGAACCGTGGCTCGAGTCCGGTTCTTTGATGTTTCTTTAGGACGACCCAATCACCTGGCTCAATAGAAAGAACACCAGTTATTGCATTTGGATCGGGGAGCGATTCGCGAACCCGATGGTGTATCTTCTGCAGCTCCCGTTGCAGAGATTGCACATAACCTGTAAGCTGTGAATGCAAAGACGACAACTGTTGAGGAAAGTACAACCCTGTTTTGGGAGGTCCCCCAAACAACACCTCGTAGGGTGACAGCCCATGTGGTTGCCGAGGGGCATTCCGGATGGAATAGAGGGCAATGGGGAGACACTCAGGCCAAGGTTTTTTGGTATCGGCCATGATTTTGGAGATCCTGTTTTTAAGGATTCCGTTGAGACGTTCAACCTTACCGCTACTCTCGGGGTGATACGGGGTGTGTAGCCCTTGGTTGATGTGAAGGGCTTTACATACCTCTGCAAAGATCTGTCCAGTGAAGTGTGACCCCCTATCGGACTCGATGGTTTCAGGTAGACCCCAGCGGCACACAACCTCAGACAGGATTTTCTTCGCCGTGGTACTAGCGTTGGCACATGTGACGGGCCACGCTTCAGGCCAGCCTGAAAACATATCTACACAGACCAAGGCGTATTCGTATGGCCCACTCTTTGGTAACGAGATGTAATCAATCTGGATGCGTTGGAAGGGGCGTTCAGGTTTTGGTGAGTGCCTTTGGGGTATTACTACCGTTCTGCCAGGGTTGTGTAGGGCACAGACTAGGCAAGAAGCTGCAAAGGTAGCTGCAGCAGTACTGAACCCAGGTGCAATCCAATGCTCGTCTACCAACGCACACATAGCCGTCTTAGATTGGTGCCCAGGGTAGTGAGCCAAGTGGGCCATCATGGGGAAAAGGGACTTTGGCAAACACCATCTTTTGTTCAGGCACCAAATGTCATTCGACCCTTGGGAGGCTCCTGCTGCTGTCCATCTAGCCTTCTCCTGCAAACCCGCCTGTGATTGCAGTTTTTTAAACTCGTCTAACGAAACCTCTGAAGGGATTGCCAGCATCAGAACCCCCCTTTCCTGAACCAGTGCACCGGCCTTTGCGGACCGATCTGCCAAAGCGTTTCCACATGCCTCCACACTAGTCTCAGTGGTATGAGCTTTCACCTTAAGAACAGCAATCTCCCGTGGCAGGCCGAAAGCAATGAACAACCTGTCAATCAGTTCTGCATGCTTCACCGGTTTACCTGAACTTGTGAGAAATCCCCTCGCTTTCCAGATGGGACCAAAGTCATGTGCAATACCAAACGCGTACCTCGAATCCGTATAAACATTAATCCTCTGACCTTCATGTAACTCACATGCCCTGGCCAGTGCCCACAGCTCAGCTTCTTGAGCTGACATATGTGCGTTCAGAGAGCCCTTTTCCACAACGTCACTTTCCGTCGTGACCGCGTAACCAGTGTGTGGCTTACCGTCTTGGGTGTAGTACCTGGACCCATTGACAAAAAGATTTTTCGCTTCCGGTATTGGCGTTTCCTTCACTGGGCTGATCGCCGCTGACTCCAGTTCCATCAAAGAAATGCAGTCGTGTCCTTTGGAAGAGAGGTTAGTAGTGGATAAAGAAGACATGTTAGTAGAAGAGGTGTTAGTATTGTTAGTCGGGTTGCAAAATTCAGCACTGTCGTTGTCCTCCCCCCCTTTCTCGTCTTCCAACACAGGAAGAAGAGAAGCTGGGTTAAGAATAGTGCATCGTTTGATAGAGAGGTTAGTAGGAGTTAGGAGGGCTACCTCGTATTTGGTCAATCTTGCTGCAGAGAGATGTTTAGTTTGGACCTGGTTTAGGATCTCTTGCACCGAGTGCGGAGTGTAGAGTGTGAGGGGTGAATCCAAAACGATGTCACCCACTTTTTGGACAAGGACAGCACAAGCAGCCACTGCCCTCACACAACCCGGGGACCCTTTGATGACTGGGTCCAGAGCGGTCGATAGGTACATGATGGGGCGGTATTTGGTTCCGTGAAGTTGGGTTAGTACTCCGGTTGCATGGCCCTGACTTTCGTGACAGAAAAGGTAGAAAGGTAGGTCATAGTTGGGTAGACCTAGGGCTGGTGCTATTGAGAGTTCCTGAGTCAAATCTTGAAGAGTTGACCAGTCGTCATCTGACATTTGAAATGGTGTTTTGGATGTCAGCTCATACAGGGGACCAAGTTTGCCCGAGATATTGGGGACCCAATCTCTGCAGTAGTTGATAAGGCCGAGGACGGCTCTCAGCTGACGGTGGTTTTTGGGTCTCTTTAGGTCTTGCAATGTCTGCACTCTTTGGGTTGTTAGGTGCCTGGTGCCCTGAGAAATACAATGCCCCAAGAAGATGACTTTTTCCTGGCAGAGTTGTAATTTCTCCTTGCTGGCCTTGTTGCCCGTTGACGCCAGATGGTTGAGTAATGAAACAGTATGTTGATAACAATCCTTTTTAGTGGGACAGCAGAGGAGCAAGTCATCAACATACTGTAACAACACCACCTCTGGATTCATTGGGGTCCACTGATCTAACACGATTTTCAGCTTGCAGCTGTATTCCGAGGGACTGGTTACCGCCCCCTGGGGGAGACGGGTCCAGGTAAGTTGTCGGCCCTGGAAGGAGAAGGCAAAAAGGTACTGACACTGGGGATCCAGGGGTACCGAGAAAAACGCGTTTGACAGATCAATGACGGTAAAAAATTTTGCATTGGGTGGTACGGTTGCCAGCAGGGTGTGTGGATTGGGCACCAAAGGGGCATCACTGATGATGATTTTGTTTACCGCTCTCAGGTCATGTACCAGCCGGTAGGTGGTCGGTTGACCCGGTGCTGTCTTTTTGGCTACTGGGAATAATGGTGTGTTACATGGCGACTGGGTTGGGGTGAGGACCTTTATCTGTAGATAATGGTCGATCTGGATTTTTAGGCTGTCCATTTGAGCTACACTTAAAGGATATTGTGGTAGTTGTGGTAATACGCTTCCTGGTCTGATGTTGACTGTAGTTGGAGGTACCGGCAAGAGACCCACATCATATTTATCTGCTGCCCAAACTTTGGGGTCAACTTCAGCCAATACATCCAACTCCAGACAATATGTAGCCTCGGTGAGATAAGGTAGGGCCAACAATGTGCACAGTCTTTCTTCCGACAGGGCACTACTCACCACAACACCCGATGGGGTGAACTCAATGACAGCTTGAATGTCTGACAAGATGTCCGCTCCCAAAAGATTGATGGGGACGTCATCTGAGACCAGCACTGACCTGACAGCCTCAGTGTGTAGACCTAACCTGCAATGGAGTGGTTTGGTGGACTGTAGAGACACCGTTTGACCTGTGAGACCTACCGTCGGTGTGCTTGCCCCTGAGAGGGGTACCTTGCCTTGGATGTCCTGTTTTCGCAAGACTGTTCTGGCTGCACCGGTGTCGATGAGGCAAGGGAGGGGATATTTTAATTCCTCGAGAAAAAGATGGATCTGGGCCGACACCGATTTGCCAACTTCCTATGAGGATTCATAGGAGTTACTTACCATGGTGGTCATAGGGGCGGAGGACTCATCAGGAATGAACTGCCACCGACCTTTAGGTAATTGGGGACAGCTCCTCCTCATGTGCCCCGTTTGGTGGCACTGGAAGCACCTGGGTGGGGGCCTATCCTTCCTGTGACCCAGATTCCTTGGTTTTTCGTGTGGGGTCTGGGACATAAGAACTTTGGCCTTGTCTTGTTTTCTTCTATCCATTTCCCTCTCTATTGCCGCAAGAGTGGAAAGGATAGCAGGGATAGACATCTCATTATATTCGGGTCGGGCCAGAACCAGCCTTTCCCGAATTTTAATATTGATGCCTTCCAAAAATTTGGCCCGCAACAGAATGTGCGTCGCGGTCACCTTTACCCCTTCAGTTGGAGCATCAGGTCCAACTTCCAGATCCGCATCCAGTGCCGTCTGCTTGAGACGGCGCCAGAAGCAGGCGCTTTCCTCATTAGGACCCTGGGTGAGCTTCATCATGTCCGTAGTAGAGGTAGCACCATACATTTCTGGAAGCTTTGCCTTTAGCTGTGTACAGAACTCTTTGCCCCCTGAAGTCATCTCCTCATGCGTGGTTATAGAGCACCCTGCAATCACTGTACTGGCCACTTCCATGCCCACCTTAGCCCGCAGGATCTGCGCACAATCTGACCCGCTCATACCATAGCTGAACTGGTTTTGTCCAAACATTCGAGCAAATCCTCTCGGATTGACTCGATAGTCTGGGAGCTCAGCCAGAATAGTGCGGATCTCTGCCGGGGTGAAGGGGACATGCCAAACTACCCGTTCCCCTAAAATCCGTTCCCCCTGTGCATTGGGAGGATCTTCAAATTGCTGCACTCTGACTGGATAGGCCTCGGTCCGGGAAGAGTGCAAGGGCTGACCCAGCTTCATCGGTGGGCTTAGATTAACCACCTCGCTTACTGAACCTTCAGGTTTGAGGTCCCTCAGATCAGGGTATAGCTGGGGGGCAGGGGTCTGATCAGTGGTTCGTAGCGCTTTGATGCAATCCGCCCTGTTTCTTAACCGGGTGTCTATTCCCCTTGATTCACAGATAGTCTGCAAATCGGTTGTTGAGAAGGCTTCATAGTTGTAAACAGAAGGAGCTGGGGTGAAGCAGGAAGAAGGGAGAGGTAGAGGTAGAGGCTGAGGCATAGATACAGAAGACACGGAAGGTACATCAAGAGTGATGTCACTAACAGAAGAGACAGGTGCAGTTATACTTATCTCAGCCACTGTTGGTTGTTGGGGAACCCCAGCAGACCCTGATCCTGCCTGCCTTAGTAGAGTCAGCCCTGAAAGAGCTTCCTCCACCTCTGACACTGGATCCTCCTGTTTTATTCCCTCTGGAGGCCAGGTATACATCACCTGGTTCTTCCGGACAGACACCAGTTTATGTATGCCCTGCTTCCCTAATCGGATTGACCTGTGAAGCCATAGCTGTGCGATCTCTAGTTCTGACGCCTGCATCCGTGGTTCAAATTCAGAGATGAATTTTTCCCACCTCTATGCGTCAAATGTACCTTCCCGGGGAATTTCCCATCTGGTACCCTTCGACCATTTATTCCACCTTTTGAGGGGTTCTGTAGACTTCCCCCCCAAACTCACCTTCATCAGTTGTGCAGCTGTCCTTACCCTGAAGAGGGCTGGTTCCCCCTCTCTCTTCATGGACTGACTACTGCCCATCGTGACTAGTCACTGGTATATATCCCGCGTCCGGGTACCTGTTTACCCCCTGGAGCACTCGGTGGGATCCTACCGAGAGGCCTGATTCCACCACTTTCCCAGCACAGCGTAATTTATGTGATACTTATCGATCACCCGAAGCGCATCAAGTGGCGGTCAGACTGAGAGCACACCTCCCACTCCCACAGCGCAATTTATGTGATCCTGACCACCCGAAGTGTTTGTGGTAACCAGGCTAAGTGTTACTTCCCTGGACCGCCCACTCACACAGCGTAATTTATGTGGTTCTCATCACCCACTGTGTTTGGCAGGCCACACCGCACAATGATGAAAGTGGCTTTTCTCTCCCTGCACACAGTAGCTAACACAAGTCAAAACAAAAAGAGGGGTTCTTGGATGTTACTTAGGGGGTCACTGGTTGGCCAGAAACCTGCTAACTGACCTTTAGGAAATTTGTGTAAAGAAAAAAACTTTCCTAATACACACAGAAAAACCCTTTTTCAACCTGAAAAACTGTTAAAAAGGACAAAGTGGATCCTTATGAAAAACACAGGACGTTTCACAGTAAAACAATTACACAGAGGTGAACCAAAAAACTGCGCCAAAAGTAACCTTGTTGCTGACGCAAAAATCACTCCTATCAGCACCGCTAAACGATCCACGTTACACACGCAATCTTCACTGCAACCACCTAGAACCGTTTACACAAAAAGTCTGCTGGACGCGAAACACGTGACACAGCAGCTTAAAACAAACCCGCTTTACAATAAGGAACTACTTTTAACAGGAAAAACACAAGATAAACATAATCACTATACAAGAAATCTATGTGCAAAAACCCAGACTTCACCGCGCTCACTAAATGTGGAACACGTGAAGGGAAAACTCGCTTAACACACTTTAAATTGGCTGGCAATGCGCAAATTTAAAGCTAAAAGCAAACAAATGAAACTGTAAAAAATTTGGATTAAAAACACAATATGGCTCAAATGCATATAGGAAACTTCATGCACATTGCATAGAGATTACTGCACATATGGTAGTCAACAAAATGGCCACCAACAGGGAAAGCACATGGTAGCCAACAAAATGGCCACCAAACAAAAGGAGTCCATGTGGTTAGTCAAGAAGATGACCCCCCACAGAGGAGCACATGGCAGATACTAGAGTGACCCCCCACAGGGAAGCACATGGTAACACTAGAATGGCCCCCCACAGAGGAGCACATGGCAGACTCTAGCCTCAAAATTGCCTCTAACCTCTTACATAAAACAGACTTTTGGACAGAACATACACTGGACAATTACACAACAATATACAGCACACATACAACACAATTTGGCACAATCACAGAACGGACATAAAACACCAACATATCACACTAACATGCACATGTAACAGAAAGGACCCCCTGCTGCATGCTTGCTGGGAGCAGTAGTACCACAAAACATTGCACAGACTACATACAAAGATCTTACAACAGTTAACAATTAACCTAAACCTTTCAGCACTGTAATAATTACCTCACGTGGAGGGGGTAGAGCAATTACCACAGTACCTACAACCCGCAAATACTTACCTAACACTATGCAACAACTTTTACCCACTAAAACATATACCCGTTTAATTTTTGGTTGGAAGATTTTTAAACTTGACCAAATCCAGCCAACCAAACCCACCCCTCTGCTGCTCTCCGCAGAGACAAACCCTTGTCTTTCACCCACAAATCAAGAGTTTAGGACAAAAAACTAGGTCCTTGCCAAGCGGTAATTCTTGTTAGCTAACAGAGAGCGAAATCAGCCACACGAACACGCAAAAAGCGATCCTCTTAATGGCAGAGACCTGAAATGTGCCGGCATACTTTTTGCTAGTTCATGATGGCTATTCCCCCCCCCCCGTTCTTGGTTAGCTATGCAAGAATACGCGTTAGTATCCACCAGGCTCGCCAAACTGTCTTGGAAATTCGCTTTAACGAATTTCTCCTTACCGTGAGTACTCGCAGTTGGATGCGCAGAAATCCCCCATAAAGCTGTGCGAATCTTGCTTACCACGACTGCAGCCAAACTACACGATTCCTGCCCATCCAAATACTTTGGCTCTGTTGAGATGTGGGGGAATTAGAGCTCTGTTACCCTAGAATGATCACACGACACTCTCAGGATGGTGTTGCAACTCGCATAAGGGCTGGTTTTAGCCTCAGCTCTCTGTTTTATTAAAAATACACACATGCCCCCCACATGAATAAAGTCAATCCCCTCCCACCAAACAATGCAATGGGGAGTGCCTATACACAGGATGTATATTCCAATTGGAGCATAGCCTTTCCTATTATCTATCACTGGTCCTCCCCCATGAGTCTTCTGAGGTCAGCAGACTTCCTGTCCTACTAGCTTCTATTGGTATGTCCATTCTCTGCACAAGCACTCCCTAAAAATATCAGTCTGTACCTGGATGGGCCCGATACGATCTTTATTAAAACACATCCATCCGGATACAGTTCAGATTGGTAATGGGTTGTAAGATATGCATAAGCCTACACGCGGAGTTCGTACCGCTTGGCGCCTTGCGTTATGAAGCCCACGTGGTACTATGCTGCTGATATGTGGATACAGGCCCACGGTCTACTGCCAGCGACATTCGCATCGAATGCCGTGGTGGTATACACGCCGGTCTATAAGCGCAGATCTGCCATCTCATCCATTACCAAGCTGAGTACTGTAATACATACATTGTACATGCGCATGGCCCAATTGCAGCCTTCAGAGCTTTAATTAAGCCACACGAGAGACATATGAATAACACGAATATATGACACATTTAAAGTTCGACCAACAATACAAAATTTCCATGACACATGGCACATCCTGTTTATAATCTGAAACTCATGAAAAAAATGTATTTTTTTCCAGCAAAATAAAACAACTAACATTAGACAATTTTAATTAGATTGTGCTAATGTTGTGCAGATTTCTAATTTCCTTTTTATATTACTATTGTGATATGGGGCAGATTGTCATTTCACATACCATGGAATATACATCAAGTATAAAAAGATATGTGATTATTCCACTAGGCTTTAAGTTCCTAACAAAAGTAAAAGCTTCATTTTTCACACACTAGGATCTAAAATGTGTCCTTATTATGCAGTCGTCTATAAACAAATGTAATCCATCTCCTCTATAAAATATGTATTAGGACAAGTTCAGAATGGAGATGCTCTACAAAAATTCAGCAATTCATACAGCTTAAAATTGTTAACTAGCGAGATCACAAAAGCATTAACATGTAACATTTTTCTGTAAGGGTAGTAAACAGATGGTATTCAGGGTAACACACGGTCTTAGTAGAATTATCACACTACCTAAATTATGTAAAGACTATTCTGCGAATAAAACTATATTAACTATTGCTTAATTGTCATTTGGCTGTATGTAACAATACTAGCTTAATTCCCCTTAGCTTTTATCTCTGTGACAGAAGAAAAGCAAATGAGGAGAACTAGTGTCATCACAACAGGACCTGTAATACAAAAAAAAAAAACTGTCCACAGATACAGTTGAAAGAAATTTTACTAGAAGGCCCATAATTGGGCTGTATGACCTGAACTTTATCTTTGCCTCAGATAGCTGGCTTTAGGCTTTCCTTTAGAAGTTTTCATGAATCAAAGTGTTGTGGGCTGCTAAACGTTTTGAGACCATCACAATGCTTGCTTGTTATTAGATAGTACTTGTTATTTCTGTTCCTTGGCTTAGCCCTGACCTCCGGCTGTGCCTGGAATCCTCTTCAGGGGGTGTTGTTGAGGAATACAAATAATACACATACGTGAAGGAGTAAAGTCAACCATACATGGATCAAAATTCAGCTAATTCTGAAGGTCCAAATTGTGATCCATATATGGGTGCTGAGGATATATAGAAGTCAAACTTCCAAATGACTTCTGTATAACCAACCTGATGAGTTTTACTTGTTCGATCATCACAACAGCCTGCAACACTTATCAGTGTAATCTGACAGCAGAGAAGTGTCCCCACTATCGAAATAGAATAGCTCAGCGGGGAGGATTCCCCCATTCACATAAAGTGATTGGTTGTGGGAACTGAGTCATTTTTTTTTCATTCAACTTGCTGGTTGTATGAATAAAAGCTGACCCATCTATGTGCTGCTTAACACAGTAACCCTTGGTTCTAATTCGCAAAACATAAGCTAAATTGTTTTACAACTCACATAACAAAACTTAGAAAATGAAGCTACTTTTTAACGAAAAAAAAATCCCATAACATTAATTAAAAAGTGAGCACTTTTTACAGCACAAAAGATCCTACGTCAATTACTTTGACCTCAGGATCAGTCTTCAACACAATAGTGTTGCCAATCAAGAGCAGAAGTAACAAAAGTAAAGTTGAGAGGTTTAAATTTATAGCAATCTTTTTATATGTTAAAGCTATATTAATAATAGTATATAAGTGTGTATGGAATATATTTGCACATATAGCTTTTTACATAGTGTGTCAGTGCTCGGCCCTGCCACTGTGTGAGTAATGGGAAAAGCGACACACGGTTCGCACTAATGAAGATTGTGGGGCTCCACAGTATTGTGCTTGAGTAGAGAAGACTATGTTTTCAGTATATTCTGGGTTTTGTAGTCCTGGTCCAAACTCTTCAAAGAGTCTTGGGTGGTATTAAGCCTGTGTCCAGGTCCTATTGGAGACATGCAGGCAGTGTGAGTGTCCAGGTGTGCACACTTATTATTATAAGCAAAGAAATGAACATAGTGCAAGGCTACCATCAGGAGACAGGTATGTGCTCTATTCAGGAGACAGGCATACTTCCATTAGATTTGCTCTACTCAGGTGACAGCACTCAAATGTTGGAGTAGAGATTCATTACTCAAAGAACTGAGTGAGTCAGGACAGCTGAGCAAGTCTGGCAGATCAGAAGAGTGCTGTAACTAGAGGGCTGAGAGAGCCAGGAGAACCCAGAAAGCCAGAAAAGCTGGGTGAGACCAGTGGATAGCTAAGGTTGAGGCCTAAGCAGCAGTATTGCTGAAGAGAGAGCCAGGTGGCTCCAAACTTTTTGGTTATTTGTATTTTTGTTGATGACAAACCCATGCAGGGGAAACTGTTCTGAGGACTTTACTTTAAACTTCATTGATAAAGTGGACTGACAAGCCTTAAAAAACACAGTTCAGTCTGGTGTGGACTGGCGTGCTTCTACCACTGAAATGAACTGGCCCAATATCACAAGTGGTGCTCAATACAGGCAAAGTAAGCAGTGGAATAGTACATTTCATCATTCAGAAGTATGTACCTGTCAGGAACTGTCCTGCCTGTGCAGAACAGACAGAAAACAGGCATTGAAACCCTAAAAGTGAAAGGGCTCCATTTGATGAGCTCTGTGTAACTGAAAGGATGTCTCTACCTGAGATAGCCAGTCCAGAGAAACTTCTTGTTTTTGAGTCTGCTGAGGATTGGTGCATCTGGCAGCAGTAACCCTGGCTGAAGAGGATGTGTGAGGTGTTGTCCATAGAAACATGGTTTTTGGTGTGCTACAACATGGGAGATAAACCAGAATTAGAAGCCTAGATGAGGCAAGGAGGTCTGCATGTTGCCTGCAGTGCAATGAGTGCCCTTTTCTCAACAAGTGCTCTTTGTCCCTGGAAGCCATGTAGAGTAGTTTGGCCCACCATAAACCTATGTCTGTCATTGTGAAACCTGCTCCAAGTGTCAGGGGTGTGAGAGAGGGTGACTGGCAGCAAAAGTGGAAAAAGGTTGCCAAAAGTAACACCAGTGAAGCCAGTCCTGTGGACCCATGAAGACTGCCTGCCAAGGATCATGGCAAGTGGTGTCATCAAGAGGGGGTTCACGTAGCCTGGAAAAGTTAAAAAAACAGCATGTGAGAGAGAGTGGTACCCACAGCAACAGGAGAAAGCATGTTGTTAAGGAGCTACCAAGGAGTTTTGGCATAGCACCCAACATTCTGCAAGATGAGGGAATCTGGAAGACGGGGAGAGCTGAGGTGACTAGGCGAGTCCAGGGGACTGAAGGTATCTGTAAGTCTCGGGGGAGTGAGAGAGCCTTGAGTGCCAGGCAATCCCCTACTGAGAGGCCAGAGAGTCAGCCTGTGCAGCAGGGTGCTGTAACTAGAAAGCTGAGAGAGCCAGTAGAGCTGGATGAGACAGTCTGAGAGACCAGCAAATAACCAAGGTTGAGGTCTAAGCAGTGGCTCAGCATTTTTCTGGTATGAAAATTCCCTGCGTAGGCAACTGTTTTGTGGACTTTATTTTAAGTTTGTTTAGTAAAAGTTGGCTGGCAAGCCTTAAAAACCACAGTCCAGACTGGTGGTGACACACTACAAATGCTTCTACCACTGAGGTGAATCCCCCCACGATCACAATAGATATACACTCACCGGCCTCTTTATTAAGTACTCCTGTTCAATTGCTTGGCAACACAAATTGCTAATCAGCCAATCACATGGCAGCAACTCAATGCATTTAGGCATCTAGACATGGCGAAGATGACTTCCTGAAGTTCAAATTGAGCATCAAAATGGCTTAGAAAGAGGATTTAAATTACTTTGAACGAGGCATGGTTGTTGGTAGAGATGAGCGAATCGAACTCGGCGAAGTGGAATTCGTTTCGAATATTAGAAAAATTTCGATTCGCGCCGAATCCAAAAATTAGCAGACTTCGGATGCGCGAATCAAAATTTTTCCAAAAATGGCGGCGACATGTGCGGCGACGGAGCAGGGATCTCTGGGAAGGCGCGCAGACAAGGCGCGCTGACCCATAATGCATTCATTCATGACATGTGATCGCATTAGCCAATCAGCAGCCAGCCAGCCAGCACTGTGTAATGGTGGAGCTATAAATTGCGGCCATCTTACAATTCTCCATTTGCCTCTGGTCATTCAAGAGAGACAGATCTCTCTGTATTAGGGACACAGAATCATTACTTAGGGACACAGAACCGTTACTTAGGGACACAGAACCGTTACTTAGGGACACAGAATCGTTACTTAGGGACACAGAACCGTTACTTACGGACACAGAACCGTTACTTAGGGACACAGAACCGTTACTTAGGGACACACAATCGTTACTTAGGGACACAGAACCGTTACTTAGGGACACAGAATTGTTACTCAGGGACAGACACAGAATTGTTACTCTGGGACAGACACAGAATTGTTACTGAGGGACACAGAATTGTTACTGAGGGACACAGAATTGTAACTCAGGGACACAGAATTGTTACTCAGGGACAGACACAGAATTGTTACTGAGGGACACAGAATTGTTACTCAGGGACACAGAATTGTTACTCAGGGACAAAGAATTGTTACTGAGGGACACAGAATTGTTACTGAGGGACACAGAATCGTTACTCAGGGACACAGAATAGTTACTCAGGGACACAGAATTGTTACTGAGGGACACAGAATTGTTTCTGAGGGAAACAGAATTATTACAGAGGGACACAGAATTCTTACTCAGGGACACAGAATTGTTACTGAGGGACACAGAATTGTTACTCAGGGACAGACACAGAATTGTTACTGAGGGACACAGAATTGTTACTGAGGGATACAGAATTGTTACTCAGGGACAGACACAGAATTGTTACTGAGGGACACAGAATTGTTACTGAGGGACACAGAGTTGTTACTCAGGGACAGACACAGAATTGTTACTGAGGGACACAGAATTGTTACTGAGGGACACAGAATTGTTACTGAGGGACACAGAATTGTTACTCAGGGACACAGAATTGTTACTCAGGGACAGACACAGAATTGTTACTGAGGGACACAGAATTGTTACTGAGGGACACAGAATTGTTACTCAGGGACAGACACAGAATTGTTACTGAGGGACACAGAATTGTTACTGAGGGACACAGAATTGTTACTCAGGGACACAGAATTGTTACTCAGGGACAGACACAGAATTGTTACTGAGGGACACAGAATTGTTACTGAGGGACACATAATTGTTACTCAGTGACACAGAATTGTTACTCAGGGACAGACACAGAATTGTTACTGAGGGACACAGAATTGTTACTGAGGGACACAGAATTGTTACTGAGGGACACAGAATTGTTACTCAGGGACAGACACAGAATTGTTACTGAGGGACACAGAATTGTTACTGAGGGACACAGAATTGTTACTCAGGGACAGACACAGAATTGTTACTGAGGGACACAGAATTGTTACTGAGGGACACAGAATTGTTACTCAGGGACAGACACAGAATTGTTACTGAGGGACACAGAATTGTTACTGAGGGACACAGAGTTGTTACTGAGGGACACAGAATTGTTACTGAGGGACACAGAATTGTTACTCAGGGACACAGAATTGTTACTCAGGGACAGACACAGAATTGTTACTGAGGGACACAGAATTGTTACTCAGGGACAGACACAGAATTGTTACTGAGGGACACAGAATTGTTACTGAGGGACACAGAATTGTTACTCAGGGACACAGAATTGTTACTCAGGGACAGACACAGAATTGTTACTGAGGGACACAGAATTGTTACTGAGGGACACATAATTGTTACTCAGTGACACAGAATTGTTACTCAGGGACAGACACAGAATTGTTACTGAGGGACACAGAATTGTTACTGAGGGACACAGAATTGTTACTGAGGGACACAGAATTGTTACTCAGGGACAGAAACAGAATTGTTACTGAGGGACACAGAATTGTTACTGAGGGACACAGAATTGTTACTCAGGGACACAGAATTGTTACTCGGGGACAGACACAGAATTGTTACTGAGGGACACAGAATTGTTACTGAGGGACACAGAATTGTTACTCAGGGACAGACACAGAATTGTTACTGAGGGACACAGAATTGTTATTGAGGGACACAGAATTGTTACTGAGGGACACAGAATTGTTACTGAGGGACACAGAATTGTTACTCGGGGACAGACACAGAATTGTTACTGAGGGACACAGAATTGTTACTGAAGGACACAGAATTGTTACTCAGGGACACAGAATTGTTACTCAGGGACAGACACAGAATTGTTACTGAGGGACACAGAATTGTTACTGAGGGACACAGAATTGTTACTCAGGGACAGACACAGAATTGTTACTGAGGGACACAGAATTGTTACTCAGGGACAGACACAGAGTTGTTACTCAGGGACACAGAATTGTTACTGAGGGACACAGAATTGTTACTGAGGGACACACAATTGTTACGGAGGGACACAGAATTGTTACTCGGGGACACAGAATTGTTAATCGGGGACACAGAATTGTTACTCAGGGACAGACACAGAATTGTTACTGAGGGACACAGAATTGTTACTGAGGGACACAGAATTGTTACTGAGGGACACAGAATTGTTGCTCAGGGACACAGAATTGTTACTCAGGGACAGACACAGAATTGTTACGGAGGGACACAGAATTGTTACGGAGGGACACAGAATTTTTACTCGGGGACACAGAATTGTTAATCGGGGACACAGAATTGTTACTCAGGGACAGACACAGAATTGTTACTGAGGGACACAGAATTGTTACTGAGGGACACAGAATTGTTACTGAGGGACACAGAATTGTTGCTCAGGGACACAGAATTGTTACTCAGGGACAGACACAGAATTGTTACGGAGGGACACAGAATTGTTACGGAGGGACACAGAATTGTTACTGAGGGACACAGAATTGTTACTCAGGGACACAGAATTGTTACTCAGGGACAGACACAGAATTGTTACTGAGGGACACAGAATTGTTACTCAGGGACAGACACAGAATTGTTACTGAGGGACACAGAATTGTTATTGAGGGACACAGAATTGTTACTGAGGGACACACAATTGTTACTCAGGGACACAGAATTGTTACTCAGGGACACAGAATTGTTACTGAGGGACACAGAATTGTTACTCAGGGACACAGAATTGTTACTCAGGGACACAGAATTGTTACTCAGGGACACAGAATTGTTACTCAGGGACAGACACAGAATTGTTACTGAGGGACACAGAATTGTTACTGAGGGACACAGAATTGTTACTGAGGGACAGACACAGAATTGTTACTGAGGGACACAGAATTGTTACTCAGGGACACAGAATTGTTACTCGGGGACAGACACAGAGTTGTTACTGAGGGACACAGAATTGTTACTGAGGGACACAGAATTGTTACTCAGGGACACAGAATTGTTACTCAGGGACAGACACAGAATTGTTACTGAGGGACACAGAATTGTTACTCAGGGACACAGAATTGTTACTCAGGGACAGACACAGAATTGTTACTGAGGGACACAGAATTGTTACTCAGGGACAGACACAGAGTTGTTACTGAGGGACACAGAATTGTTACTGAGGGACACACAATTGTTACTGAGGGACACAGAATTGTTACTCGGGGACACAGAATTGTTAATCGGGGACACAGAATTGTTACTCAGGGACAGACACAGAATTTTTACTGAGGGACACAGAATTGTTACTGAGGGACACAGAATTGTTACTGAGGGACACAGAATTGTTACTCAGGGACAGACACAGAATTGTTACGGAGGGACACAGAATTGTTACTGAGGGACACAGAATTGTTACTGAGGGACACAGAATTGTTACTCAGGGACACAGAATTGTTACTCAGGGACAGACACAGAATTGTTACTCAGGGACACAGAATTGTTACTCAGGGACAGATACAGAATTGTTACTGAGGGACACAGAATTGTTATTGAGGGACACAGAATTGTTACTGAGGGACAAACAATTGTTACTCAGGGACACAGAATTGTTACTCAGGGACACAGAATTGTTACTGAGGGACACAGAATTGTTACTCAGGGACACAGAATTGTTACTCAAGGACAGACACAGAATTGTTACTGAGGGACACAGAATTGTTACTCAGGGACACAGAATCGTTGAATTAAAGAGTATGTCAGACAACATGCAGAGGAGTGGCAGAGGAGGCAATGTTTTAGGAGCGAGCAGACGTGGCAGCAGAGGAAGGGGTCGAGGCAGCACTAGTCGCAGCCAGAGGCCAGTGCTCCCGGTGTCATCCAGCGGTCATGTCTCCACCGACAACCCTGCCGTCATCGATTGGTTGGCTCGGTCGTCTTCCTTTTCCCAGGTCACCTCTGACACCTACAGCCAATGGTCGGTGGGTACGTCAGACACAACCGTTAGTTGGCATGGCCCGGGAGCAAGCCCACTGAAATCACGTGTCCTCTACCTGCCCCTGTCCTTTGGTGTTCCCTAACCAAGCGAAGTATCGCATGCTGTGGGCTCAGCCCCACTGTACAGTGAGGAAGAGCTAACAGAGGGCGGTCAGGAACGGGGGGAGACATCCGCCTCTTCAGCAGCCAGGCGAAGAAGTACTGGCGAGGAGAGTGGCTCGGTAGCCGGTCTAGAGACAGGTCTGTCTCCTGACCCACACGCAGCCGAGGGGGCTAGTAGTGAGGCGGAGACCCTAATTGATGATGATGAGGCTGATCGCACTTGGCAGCCTCGTCGTCATCAGGCTATTGCTTCCGCATCATCAGGAGAAGAGGGTGCCAGCTTGGCAGCGAGCAAAACAGTCGGTGGGTTGCCCAGGAGGCAGCAGGGTCGCAGCAGTGTCACTGGAGGCAAACAGCCACGGAGTAGAGCACCAGCTCCACTGCAGCCTACCACCACGGCCAGTAGTGGTGCCGGTGTGCACGGAGGAAGTAGCAGTCAGCCAGTGAGGAGTAGCGGGGGCAAAGTTTCCTACTCGGCGGTGTGGCAATTTTTTGTCAAGCCGCCCGAGGAAGTAAACGTAGCCGTATGTCGACTATGTGGCCAGAAAGTCAAGTGTGGCCAGGGGGCCCATGTTGGGACTACAGCGTTGTGTCAGCATATGCAGCGTCGCCATTTGGTGGCCTGGGAAAACCGTGATAAAGATACGGCGGTTCTGCCTGCCTCCTCATGCTGCTGCCAGGTCCAGAGTGTCTCATGGGTCCCTGTACGGCCTCCCATTGCTGCTGTCTCCATCGCCACACTCTGCCATGTGCCACTTTCAGGTCTCCTCACACTGCTGGTGTGTTCCATTTTGTCATAGGGTGCTGGCAGATTACGGGCCTCCCATTGCTGCTGCCAGGCCTGTAATCTGCCATGGGCCCCTGTACCGCCTCCTCATGCTGCTGCCAGGTCCAGAGTCTCTCATGGGTCCCTGTACGGCCTCCCATTGCTGCTGTCTCCATCGCCACACTCTGCCATGTGCCACTTTCAGGTCTCCTCACACTGCTGGTGTGTTCCATTTTGTCATTGGGTGCTGGCAGATTACGGGCCTCCCATTGCTGCTGCCAGGCCTGTAATCTGCCATGGGTCCCTGTACCGCCTCCTCATGCTGCTGCCAGGTACAGAGTGTCTAATGGGTCCCTGTACGGCCTCCCATTGCTGCTGTCTCCATCGCCACACTCTGCCATGTGCCACTTTCAGGTCTCCTCACACTGCTGGTGTGTTCCATTTTGTCATAGGGTGCTGGCAGATTACGGGCCTCCCATTGCTGCTGCCAGGCCTGTAATCTGCCATGGGCCCCTGTACCGCCTCCTTATGCTGTTGCCAGGTCCAGAATCTCTCATGGGTCCCTGTACGGCCTCCCATTGCTGCTGTCTCCATCGCCACACTCTGCCATGTGCCACTTTCAGGTCTCCTCACACTGCTGTTGTGTTCCATTTTGTCATAGGATGCTGGCAGATTACGGGCCTCCCATTGCTGCTGCCAGGCCTGTAATCTGCCATGGGCCCCTGTACCGCCTCCTTATGCTGCTGCCAGGTCCACAGTGTCTCATGGGTCCCTGTACGGCCTCCCATTGCTGCTGTCTCCATCGCCACACTCTGCCATGTGCCACTTTCAGGTCTCCTCACACTGCTGGTGTGTTCCATTTTGTCATAGGGTGCTGGCAGATTACGGGCCTCCCATTGCTGCTGCCAGGCCTGTAATCTGCCATGGGCCCCTGTACCGCCTCCTCATGCTGCTACCAGGTCCAGAATCTCTCATGGGTCCCTGTACGGCCTCCCATTGCTGCTGTCTCCATCGCCACACTCTGCCATGTGCCACTTTCAGGTCTCCTCACACTGCTGGTGTGTTCCATTTTGTCATAGGATGCTGGCAGATTACGGGCCTCCCATTGCTGCTGCCAGGCCTGTAATCTGCCATGGGCCCCTGTACCGCCTCCTCATGCTGCTGCCAGGTACAGAGTGTCTAATGGGTCCCTGTACGGCCTCCCATTGCTGCTGTCTCCATCGCCACACTCTGCCATGTGCCACTTTCAGGTCTCCTCACACTGCTGGTGTGTTCCATTTTGTCATAGGGTGCTGGCAGATTACGGGCCTCCCATTGCTGCTGCCAGGCCTGTAATCTGCCATGGGCCCCTGTACCGCCTCCTCATGCTGCTGCCAGGTCCAGAATCTCTCATGGGTCCCTGTACGGCCTCCCATTGCTGCTGTCTCCATCGCCACACTCTGCCATGTGCCACTTTCAGGTCTCCTCACACTGCTGGTGTGTTCCATTTTGTCATAGGATGCTGGCAGATTACGGGCCTCCCATTGCTGCCGCCAGGCCTGTAATCTGCCATGGGCCCCTGTACCGCCTCCTCATGCTGCTGCCAAATCCAGAGTCTCTCATGGGTCCCTGTACGGCCTCCCATTGCTGCTGTCTCCATCGCCACACTCTGCCATGTGCCACTTTCAGGTCTCCTCACACTGCTGGTGTGTTCCATTTTGTCATAGGGTGCTGGCAGATTACGGGCCTCCCATTGCTGCTGCCAGGCCTGTAATCTGCCATGGGCCCCTGTACCGCCTCCTCATGCTGCTGCCAGGTCCAGAATCTCTCATGGGTCCCTGTACGGCCTCCCATTGCTGCTGTCTCCATCGCCACACTCTGCCATGTGCCACTTTGAGGTCTCCTCACACTGCTGGTGTGTTCCATTTTGTCATAGGATGCTGGCAGATTACGGGCCTCCCATTGCTGCTGCCAGGCCTGTAATCTGCCAAGGGCCCCTGTACCGCCTCCTCATGCTGCTGCCAGGTCCAGAGTCTCTCATGGGTCCCTGTACGGCCTCCCATTGCTGCTGTCTCCATCGCCACACTCTGCCATGTGCCACTTTCAGGTCTCCTCACACTGCTGGTGTGTTCCATTTTGTCATAGGGTGCTGGCAGATTACGGGCCTCCCATTGCTGCTGCCAGGCCTGTAATCTGCCATGGGCCCCTGTACCGCCTCCTCATGCTGCTGCCAAGTCCAGAATCTCTCATGGGTCCCTGTACGGCCTCCCATTGCTGCTGTCTCCATCGCCACACTCTGCCATGTGCCACTTTCAGGTCTCTTCACACTGCTGGTGTGTTCCATTTTGTCATAGGATGCTGGCAGATTACGGGCCTCCCATTGCTGCTGCCAGGCCTGTAATCTGCCATGGGCCCCTGTACCGCCTCCTCATGCTGCTGCCAGGTACAGAGTGTCTAATGGGTCCCTGTACGGCCTCCCATTGCTGCTGTCTCCATCGCCACACTCTGCCATGTGCCACTTTCAGGTCTCCTCACACTGCTGGTGTGTTCCATTTTGTCATAGGGTGCTGGCAGATTACGGGCCTCCCATTGCTGCTGCCAGGCCCGTAATCTGCCATGGGCCCCCGTACCGCCTCCTCATGCTGCTGCCAGGTACAGAGTCTCTCATGGGTCCCTGTACGGCCTCCCATTGCTGCTGTCTCCATCGCCACACTCTGCCATGTGCCACTTTCAGGTCTCCTCACACTGCTGGTGTGTTCCATTTTGTCATAGGGTGCTGGCAGATTACGGGCCTCCCATTGCTGCTGCCAGGCCTGTAATCTGCCATGGGCCCCTGTACTGCCACCTCATGCTGCTGCCAAGTCCAGAATCTCTCATGGGTGCCTGTACGGCCTCCCATTGCTGCTGTCTCCATCGCCACACTCTGCCATGTGCCACTTTCAGGTCTCCTCACACTGCTGGTGTGTTCCATTTTGTCATAGGATGCTGGCAGATTACGGGCCTCCCATTGCTGCTGCCAGGCCTGTAATCTGCCATGGGCCCCTGTACCGCCTCCTCATGCTGCTGCCAGGTCCAGAATCTCTCATGGGTCCCTGTACGGCCTCCCATTGCTGCTGTCTCCATCGCCACACTCTGCCATGTGCCACTTTCAGGTCTCCTCACACTGCTGGTGTGTTCCATTTTGTCATAGGATGCTGGCAGATTACGGGCCTCCCATTGCTGCCGCCAGGCCTGTAATCTGCCATGGGCCCCTGTACCGCCTCCTCATGCTGCTGCCAAATCCAGAGTCTCTCATGGGTCCCTGTACGGCCTCCCATTGCTGCTGTCTCCATCGCCACACTCTGCCATGTGCCACTTTCAGGTCTCCTCACACTGCTGGTGTGTTCCATTTTGTCATAGGGTGCTGGCAGATTACGGGCCTCCCATTGCTGCTGCCAGGCCTGTAATCTGCCATGGGCCCCTGTACCGCCTCCTCATGCTGCTGCCAGGTCCAGAATCTCTCATGGGTCCCTGTACGGCCTCCCATTGCTGCTGTCTCCATCGCCACACTCTGCCATGTGCCACTTTCAGGTCTCCTCACACTGCTGGTGTGTTCCATTTTGTCATAGGATGCTGGCAGATTACGGGCCTCCCATTGCTGCTGCCAGGCCTGTAATCTGCCATGGGCCCCGGTACCGCCTCCTCATGCTGCTGCCAAGTCCAGAATCTCAAATGGGTCCCTGTACGGCCTCCCATTGCTGCTGTCTCCATCGCCACACTCTGCCATGTGCCACTTTCAGGTCTCCTCACACTGCTGGTGTGTTCCATTTTGTCATAGGATGCTGGCAGATTACGGGCCTCCCATTGCTGCTGCCAGGCCTGTAATCTGCCATGGGCCCCTGTACCGCCTCCTCATGCTGCTGCCAGGTACAGAGTGTCTAATGGGTCCCTGTACGGCCACCCATTGCTGCTGTCTCCATCGCCACACTCTGCCATGTGCCACTTTCAGGTCTCCTCACACTGCTGGTGTGTTCCATTTTGTCATAGGGTGCTGGCAGATTACGGGCCTCCCATTGCTGCTGCCAGGCCCGTAATCTGCCATGGGCCCCCGTAGCGCCTCCTCATGCTGCTGCCAGGTACAGAGTCTCTCATGGGTCCCTGTACGGCCTCCCATTGCTGCTGTCTCCATCGCCACACTCTGCCATGTGCCACTTTCAGGTCTCCTCACACTGCTGGTGTGTTCCATTTTGTCATAGGGTGCTGGCAGATTACGGGCCTCCCATTGCTGCTGCCAGGCCTGTAATCTGCCATGGGCCCCTTTACTGCCACCTCATGCTGCTGCCAAGTCCAGAATCTCTCATGGGTGCCTGTACGGCCTCCCATTGCTGCTGTCTCCATCGCCACACTCTGCCATGTGCCACTTTCAGGTCTCCTCACACTGCTGGTGTGTTCCATTTTGTCATAGGATGCTGGCAGATTACGGGCCTCCCATTGCTGCTGCCAGGCCTGTAATCTGCCATGGGCCCCTGTACCGCCTCCTCATGCTGCTGCCAGGTACAGAGTGTCTAATGGGTCCCTGTACGGCCTCCCATTGCTGCTGTCTCCATCGCCACACTCTGCCATGTGCCACTTTCAGGTCTCCTCACACTGCTGGTGTGTTCCATTTTGTCATAGGGTGCTGGCAGATTACGGGCCTCCCATTGCTGCTGCCAGGCCCGTAATCTGCCATGGGCCCCCGTACCGCCTCCTCATGCTGCTGCCAGGTCCAGAGTCTCTCATGGGTCCCTGTACGGCCTCCCATTGCTGCTGTCTCCATCGCCACACTCTGTCATGTGCCACTTTCAGGTCTCCTCACACTGCTGGTGTGTTCCATTTTGTCATAGGATGCTGGCAGATTACGGGCCTCCCATTGCTGCTGCCAGGCCTGTAATCTGCCATGGGCCCCTGTACCGCCTCCTCATGCTGCTGCCAGGTACAGAGTGTCTAATGGGTCCCTGTAAGGCCTCCCATTGCTGCTGTCTCCATCGCCACACTCTGCCATGTGCCACTTTCAGGTCTCCTCACACTGCTGGTGTGTTCCATTTTGTCATAGGGTGCTGGCAGATTACGGGCCTCCCATTGCTGCTGCCAGGCCTGTGATCTGCCATGGGCCCCTGTACCGCCTCCTCATGCTGCTGCCAGATCCAGAGTCTCTCATGGGTCCCTGTACGGCCTCCCATTGCTGCTGTCTCCATCACCACACTCTGCCATGTGCCACTTTCAGGTCTCCTCACACTGCTGTTGTGTTCCATTTTGTCATAGGGTGCTGGCAGATTACGGGCCTCCCATTGCTGCTGCCAGGCCTGTAATCTGCCATGGGCCCCTGTACCGCCTCCTCATGCTGCTGCCAGGTCCACAGTGTCTCATGGGTCCCTGTACGGCCTCCCATTGCTGCTGTCTCCATCGCCACACTCTGCCATGTGCCACTTTCAGGTCTCCTCACACTGCTGGTGTGTTCCATTTTGTCATAGGGTGCTGGCAGATTACGGGCCTCCCATTGCTGCTGCCAGGCCTGTAATCTGCCATGGGCCCCTGTACTGCCTCCTCATGCTGCTGCCAAGTCCAGAATCTCTCATGGGTCCCTGTACGGCCTCCCATTGCTGCTGTCTCCATCGCCACACTCTGCCATGTGCCACTTTCAGGTCTCCTCACACTGCTGGTGTGTTCCATTTTGTCATAGGATGCTGGCAGATTACGGGCCTCCCATTGCTGCTGCCAGGCCTGTAATCTGCCATGGGCCCCTGTACCACCTCCTCATGCTGATGCCAGGTACAGAGTGTCTAATGGGTCCCTGTACGGCCTCCCATTGCTGCTGTCTCCATCGCCACACTCTGCCATGTGCCACTTTCAGGTCTCCTCACACTGCTGGTGTGTTCCATTTTGTCATAAGGTGCTGGCAGATTACGGGCCTCCCGTTGCTGCTGCCAGGCCCGTAATCTGCCATGGGCCCCTGTACCGCCTCCTCATGCTGCTGCCAGGTCCAGAATCTCTCATGGGTCCCTGTACGGCCTCCCATTGCTGCTGTCTCCATCGCCACACTCTGCCATGTGCCACTTTCAGGTCTCCTCACACTGCTGGTGTGTTCCATTTTGTCATAGGATGCTGGCAGATTACGGGCCTCCCATTGCTGCTGCCAGGCCTGTAATCTGCCATGGGCCCCTGTACCGCCTCCTCATGCTTCTGCCAGGTACAGAGTGTCTAATGGGTCCCTGTACGGCCTCCCATTGCTGCTGTCTCCATCGCCACACTCTGCCATGTGCCACTTTCAGGTCTCCTCACACTGCTGGTGTGTTCCATTTTGTCATAGGGTGCTGGCAGATTACGGGCCTCCCATTGCTGCTGCCAGGCCCGTAATCTGCCATGGGCCCCCTTACCGCCTCCTCATGCTGCTGCCAGGTCCAGAGTCTCTCATGGGTCCCTGTACGGCCTCCCATTGCTGCTGTCTCCATCGCTACACTCTGCCATGTGCCACTTTCAGGTCTCCTCACACTGCTGGTGTGTTCCATTTTGTCATAGGGTGCTGGCAGATTACGGGCCTCCCATTGCTGCTGCCAGGCCTGTAATCTGCCATGGGCCCCTGTACCGCCTCCTCATGCTGCTGCCAGGTCCAGAATCTCTCATGGGTCCCTGTACGGCCTCCCATTGCTGCTGTCTCCATCGCCACACTCTGCCATGTGCCACTTTCAGGTCTCCTCACACTGCTGGTGTGTTCCATTTTGTCATAGGGTGCTGGCAGATAACGGGCCTCCCATTGCTGCTGCCAGGCCTGTAATCTGCCATGGGCCCCTGTACCGCCTCCTCATGCTGCTGCCAGGTCCAGAGTCTCTCATGGGTCCCTGTACGGCCTCCCATTGCTGCTGTCTCCATCGCCACACTCTGCCATGTGCCACTTTCAGGTCTCCTCACACTGCTGGTGTGTTCCATTTTGTCATAGGGTGCTGGCAGATTACGGGCCTCCCATTTCTGCTGCCAGGCCTGTAATCTGCCTTGTCCCCTGTACCGCCTCCTCATGCTGCTGCCAGGTCCAGAATCTCTCATGGGTCCCTGTACGGCCTCCCATTGCTGCTGTCTCCATCGCCACACTCTGCCATGTGCCACTTTCAGGTCTCCTCACACTGCTGGTGTGTTCCATTTTGTCATAGGATGCTGGCAGATTACGGGCCTCCCATTGCTGCTGCCAGGTCCGTAATCTGCCATGGGCACCCTTACCGCCTCCTCATGCTGCTGCCAGGTCCAGAGTCTCTCATGGGTCCCTGTACGGCCTCCCATTGCTGCTGTCTCCATCGCCACACTCTGCCATGTGCCACTTTCAGGTCTCCTCACACTGCTGGTGTGTTCCATTTTGTCATAGGGTGCTGGCAGATTACGGGCCTCCCATTGCTGCTGCCAGGCCTGTAATCTGCCATGGGCCCCTGTACCGCCTCCTCATGCTGCTGCCAGGTCCAGAGTCTCTCATGGGTCCCTGTACGGCCTCCCATTGCTGCTGTCTCCATCACCACACTCTGCCATGTGCCACTTTCAGGTCTCCTCACACTGCTGTTGTGTTCCATTTTGTCATAGGGTGCTGGCAGATTATGGGCCTCCCATTGCTGCTGCCAGGCCTGTAATCTGCCATGGGCCCCTGTACCGCCTCCTCATGCTGCTGCCAAGTCCAGAATCTCTCATGGGTCCCTGTACGGCCTCCCATTGCTGCTGTCTCCATCGCCACACTCTGCCATGTGCCACTTTCACGTCTCCTCACACTGCTGGTGTGTTCCATTTTGTCATAGGATGCTGGCAGATTACGGGCCTCCCATTGCTGCTGCCAGGCCTGTAATCTGCCATGGGCCCCTGTACCGCCTCCTCATGCTGCTGCCAGGTACAGAGTGTCTAATGGGTCCCTGTACGGCCTCCCATTGCTGCTGTCTCCATCGCCACACTCTGCCATGTGCCACTTTCAGGTCTCCTCACACTGCTGGTGTGTTCCATTTTGTCATAGGGTGCTGGCAGATTACGGGCCTCCCATTGCTGCTGCCAGGCCCGTAATCTGCCATGGGCCCCCGTACCGCCTCCTCATGCTGCTGCCAGGTACAGAGTCTCTCATGGGTCCCTGTACGGCCTCCCATTGCTGCTGTCTCCATCACCACACTCTGCCATGTGCCACTTTCAGGTCTCCTCACACTGCTGGTGTGTTCCATTTTGTCATAGGATGCTGGCAGATTACGGGCCTCCCATTGCTGCTGCCAGGCCTGTAATCTGCCAAGGGCCCCTGTACCGCCTCCTCATGCTGCTGCCAGGTCCAGAGTCTCTCATGGGTCCCTGTACGGCCTCCCATTGCTGCTGTCTCCATCGCCACACTCTGCCATGTGCCACTTTCAGGTCTCCTCACACTGCTGGTGTGTTCCATTTTGTCATAGGGTGCTGGCAGATTACGGGCCTCCCATTGCTGCTGCCAGGCCTGTAATCTGCCATGGGCCCCTGTACCGCCTCCTCATGCTGCTGCCAGGTCCAGAGTCTCTCATGGGTCCCTGTACGGCCTCCCATTGCTGCTGTCTCCATCGCCACACTCTGCCATGTGCCACTTTCAGGTCTCCTCACACTGCTGGTGTGTTCCATTTTGTCATAGGGTGCTGGCAGATTACGGGCCTCCCATTGCTGCTGCCAGGCCTGTAATCTGCCATGGGCCCTTGTACCGCCTCCTCATGCTGCTGCCAGGTACAGAGTGTCTAATGGGTCCCTGTACGGCCTCCCATTGCTGCTGTCTCCATCGCCACACTCTGCCATGTGCCACTTTCAGGTCTCCTCACACTGCTGGTGTGTTCCATTTTGTCATAGGGTGCTGGCAGATTACGGGCCTCCCATTGCTGCTGCCAGGCCTGTAATCTGCCATGGGCCCCTGTACCGCCTCCTCATGCTGCTGCCAGGTCCAGAGTCTCTCATGGGTCCCTGTACGGCCTCCCATTGCTGCTGTCTCCATCACCACACTCTGCCATGTGCCACTTTCAGGTCTCCTCACACTGCTGTTGTGTTCCATTTTGTCATAGGGTGCTGGCAGATTACGGGCCTCCCATTGCTGCTGCCAGGCCTGTAATCTGCCATGGGCCCCTGTACCGCCTCCTCATGCTGCTGCCAAGTCCAGAATCTCTCATGGGTCCCTGTACGGCCTCCCATTGCTGCTGTCTCCATCGCCACACTCTGCCATGTGCCACTTTCAGGTCTCTTCACACTGCTGGTGTGTTCCATTTTGTCATAGGATGCTGGCAGATTACGGGCCTCCCATTGCTGCTGCCAGGCCTGTAATCTGCCATGGGCCCCTGTACCGCCTCCTCATGCTGCTGCCAGGTACAGAGTGTCTAATGGGTCCCTGTACGGCCTCCCATTGCTGCTGTCTCCATCGCCACACTCTGCCATGTGCCACTTTCAGGTCTCCTCACACTGCTGGTGTGTTCCATTTTGTCATAGGGTGCTGGCAGATTACGGGCCTCCCATTGCTGCTGCCAGGCCCGTAATCTGCCATGGGCCCCCGTACCGCCTCCTCATGCTGCTGCCAGGTACAGAGTCTCTCATGGGTCCCTGTACGGCCTCCCATTGCTGCTGTCTCCATCGCCACACTCTGCCATGTGCCACTTTCAGGTCTCCTCACACTGCTGGTGTGTTCCATTTTGTCATAGGGTGCTGGCAGATTACGGGCCTCCCATTGCTGCTGAGAGGCCTGTAATCTGCCATGGGCCCCTGTACTGCCACCTCATGCTGCTGCCAAGTCCAGAATCTCTCATGGGTGCCTGTACGGCCTCCCATTGCTGCTGTCTCCATCGCCACACTCTGCCATGTGCCACTTTCAGGTCTCCTCACACTGCTGGTGTGTTCCATTTTGTCATAGGATGCTGGCAGATTACGGGCCTCCCATTGCTGCTGCCAGGCCTGTAATCTGCCATGGGCCCCTGTACCGCCTCCTCATGCTGCTGCCAGGTCCAGAATCTCTCATGGGTCCCTGTACGGCCTCCCATTGCTGCTGTCTCCATCGCCACACTCTGCCATGTGCCACTTTCAGGTCTCCTCACACTGCTGGTGTGTTCCATTTTGTCATAGGATGCTGGCAGATTACGGGCCTCCCATTGCTGCCGCCAGGCCTGTAATCTGCCATGGGCCCCTGTACCGCCTCCTCATGCTGCTGCCAAATCCGGAGTCTCTCATGGGTCCCTGTACGGCCTCCCATTGCTGCTGTCTCCATCGCCACACTCTGCCATGTGCCACTTTCAGGTCTCCTCACACTGCTGGTGTGTTCCATTTTGTCATAGGGTGCTGGCAGATTACGGGCCTCCCATTGCTGCTGCCAGGCCTGTAATCTGCCATGGGCCCCTGTACCGCCTCCTCATGCTGCTGCCAGGTCCAGAATCTCTCATGGGTCCCTGTACGGCCTCCCATTGCTGCTGTCTCCATCGCCACACTCTGCCATGTGCCACTTTCAGGTCTCCTCACACTGCTGGTGTGTTTCATTTTGTCATAGGATGCTGGCAGATTACGGGCCTCCCATTGCTGCTGCCAGGCCTGTAATCTGCCATGGGCCCCTGTACCGCCTCCTCATGCTGCTGCCAAGTCCAGAATCTCAAATGGGTCCCTGTACGGCCTCCCATTGCTGCTGTCTCCATCGCCACACTCTGCCATGTGCCACTTTCAGGTCTCCTCACACTGCTGGTGTGTTCCATTTTGTCATAGGATGCTGGCAGATTACGGGCCTCCCATTGCTGCTGCCAGGCCTGTAATCTGCCATGGGCCCCTGTACCGCCTCCTCATGCTGCTGCCAGGTACAGAGTGTCTAATGGGTCCCTGTACGGCCACCCATTGCTGCTGTCTCCATCGCCACACTCTGCCATGTGCCACTTTCAGGTCTCCTCACACTGCTGGTGTGTTCCATTTTGTCATAAGGTGCTGGCAGATTACGGGCCTCCCGTTGCTGCTGCCAGGCCCGTAATCTGCCATGGGCCCCTGTACCGCCTCCTCATGCTGCTGCCAGGTCCAGAATCTCTCATGGGTCCCTGTACGGCCTCCCATTGCTGCTGTCTCCATCGCCACACTCTGCCATGTGCCACTTTCAGGTCTCCTCACACTGCTGGTGTGTTCCATTTTGTCATAGGATGCTGGCAGATTACGGGCCTCCCATTGCTGCTGCCAGGCCTGTAATCTGCCATGGGCCCCTGTACCGCCTCCTCATGCTTCTGCCAGGTACAGAGTGTCTAATGGGTCCCTGTACGGCCTCCCATTGCTGCTGTCTCCATCGCCACACTCTGCCATGTGCCACTTTCAGGTCTCCTCACACTGCTGGTGTGTTCCATTTTGTCATAGGGTGCTGGCAGATTACGGGCCTCCCATTGCTGCTGCCAGGCCCGTAATCTGCCATGGGCCCCCTTACCGCCTCCTCATGCTGCTGCCAGGTCCAGAGTCTCTCATGGGTCCCTGTACGGCCTCCCATTGCTGCTGTCTCCATCGCTACACTCTGCCATGTGCCACTTTCAGGTCTCCTCACACTGCTGGTGTGTTCCATTTTGTCATAGGGTGCTGGCAGATTACGGGCCTCCCATTGCTGCTGCCAGGCCTGTAATCTGCCATGGGCCCCTGTACCGCCTCCTCATGCTGCTGCCAGGTCCAGAATCTCTCATGGGTCCCTGTACGGCCTCCCATTGCTGCTGTCTCCATCGCCACACTCTGCCATGTGCCACTTTCAGGTCTCCTCACACTGCTGGTGTGTTCCATTTTGTCATAGGGTGCTGGCAGATAACGGGCCTCCCATTGCTGCTGCCAGGCCTGTAATCTGCCATGGGCCCCTGTACCGCCTCCTCATGCTGCTGCCAGGTCCAGAGTCTCTCATGGGTCCCTGTACGGCCTCCCATTGCTGCTGTCTCCATCGCCACACTCTGCCATGTGCCACTTTCAGGTCTCCTCACACTGCTGGTGTGTTCCATTTTGTCATAGGGTGCTGGCAGATTACGGGCCTCCCATTTCTGCTGCCAGGCCTGTAATCTGCCTTGTCCCCTGTACCGCCTCCTCATGCTGCTGCCAGGTCCAGAATCTCTCATGGGTCCCTGTACGGCCTCCCATTGCTGCTGTCTCCATCGCCACACTCTGCCATGTGCCACTTTCAGGTCTCCTCACACTGCTGGTGTGTTCCATTTTGTCATAGGATGCTGGCAGATTACGGGCCTCCCATTGCTGCTGCCAGGTCCGTAATCTGCCATGGGCACCCTTACCGCCTCCTCATGCTGCTGCCAGGTCCAGAGTCTCTCATGGGTCCCTGTACGGCCTCCCATTGCTGCTGTCTCCATCGCCACACTCTGCCATGTGCCACTTTCAGGTCTCCTCACACTGCTGGTGTGTTCCATTTTGTCATAGGGTGCTGGCAGATTACGGGCCTCCCATTGCTGCTGCCAGGCCTGTAATCTGCCATGGGCCCCTGTACCGCCTCCTCATGCTGCTGCCAGGTCCAGAGTCTCTCATGGGTCCCTGTACGGCCTCCCATTGCTGCTGTCTCCATCACCACACTCTGCCATGTGCCACTTTCAGGTCTCCTCACACTGCTGTTGTGTTCCATTTTGTCATAGGGTGCTGGCAGATTATGGGCCTCCCATTGCTGCTGCCAGGCCTGTAATCTGCCATGGGCCCCTGTACCGCCTCCTCATGCTGCTGCCAAGTCCAGAATCTCTCATGGGTCCCTGTACGGCCTCCCATTGCTGCTGTCTCCATCGCCACACTCTGCCATGTGCCACTTTCACGTCTCCTCACACTGCTGGTGTGTTCCATTTTGTCATAGGATGCTGGCAGATTACGGGCCTCCCATTGCTGCTGCCAGGCCTGTAATCTGCCATGGGCCCCTGTACCGCCTCCTCATGCTGCTGCCAGGTACAGAGTGTCTAATGGGTCCCTGTACGGCCTCCCATTGCTGCTGTCTCCATCGCCACACTCTGCCATGTGCCACTTTCAGGTCTCCTCACACTGCTGGTGTGTTCCATTTTGTCATAGGGTGCTGGCAGATTACGGGCCTCCCATTGCTGCTGCCAGGCCCGTAATCTGCCATGGGCCCCCGTACCGCCTCCTCATGCTGCTGCCAGGTACAGAGTCTCTCATGGGTCCCTGTACGGCCTCCCATTGCTGCTGTCTCCATCACCACACTCTGCCATGTGCCACTTTCAGGTCTCCTCACACTGCTGGTGTGTTCCATTTTGTCATAGGATGCTGGCAGATTACGGGCCTCCCATTGCTGCTGCCAGGCCTGTAATCTGCCAAGGGCCCCTGTACCGCCTCCTCATGCTGCTGCCAGGTCCAGAGTCTCTCATGGGTCCCTGTACGGCCTCCCATTGCTGCTGTCTCCATCGCCACACTCTGCCATGTGCCACTTTCAGGTCTCCTCACACTGCTGGTGTGTTCCATTTTGTCATAGGGTGCTGGCAGATTACGGGCCTCCCATTGCTGCTGCCAGGCCTGTAATCTGCCATGGGCCCCTGTACCGCCTCCTCATGCTGCTGCCAGGTCCAGAGTCTCTCATGGGTCCCTGTACGGCCTCCCATTGCTGCTGTCTCCATCGCCACACTCTGCCATGTGCCACTTTCAGGTCTCCTCACACTGCTGGTGTGTTCCATTTTGTCATAGGGTGCTGGCAGATTACGGGCCTCCCATTGCTGCTGCCAGGCCTGTAATCTGCCATGGGCCCTTGTACCGCCTCCTCATGCTGCTGCCAGGTACAGAGTGTCTAATGGGTCCCTGTACGGCCTCCCATTGCTGCTGTCTCCATCGCCACACTCTGCCATGTGCCACTTTCAGGTCTCCTCACACTGCTGGTGTGTTCCATTTTGTCATAGGGTGCTGGCAGATTACGGGCCTCCCATTGCTGCTGCCAGGCCTGTAATCTGCCATGGGCCCCTGTACCGCCTCCTCATGCTGCTGCCAGGTCCAGAGTCTCTCATGGGTCCCTGTACGGCCTCCCATTGCTGCTGTCTCCATCACCACACTCTGCCATGTGCCACTTTCAGGTCTCCTCACACTGCTGTTGTGTTCCATTTTGTCATAGGGTGCTGGCAGATTACGGGCCTCCCATTGCTGCTGCCAGGCCTGTAATCTGCCATGGGCCCCTGTACCGCCTCCTCATGCTGCTGCCAAGTCCAGAATCTCTCATGGGTCCCTGTACGGCCTCCCATTGCTGCTGTCTCCATCGCCACACTCTGCCATGTGCCACTTTCAGGTCTCTTCACACTGCTGGTGTGTTCCATTTTGTCATAGGATGCTGGCAGATTACGGGCCTCCCATTGCTGCTGCCAGGCCTGTAATCTGCCATGGGCCCCTGTACCGCCTCCTCATGCTGCTGCCAGGTACAGAGTGTCTAATGGGTCCCTGTACGGCCTCCCATTGCTGCTGTCTCCATCGCCACACTCTGCCATGTGCCACTTTCAGGTCTCCTCACACTGCTGGTGTGTTCCATTTTGTCATAGGGTGCTGGCAGATTACGGGCCTCCCATTGCTGCTGCCAGGCCCGTAATCTGCCATGGGCCCCCGTACCGCCTCCTCATGCTGCTGCCAGGTACAGAGTCTCTCATGGGTCCCTGTACGGCCTCCCATTGCTGCTGTCTCCATCGCCACACTCTGCCATGTGCCACTTTCAGGTCTCCTCACACTGCTGGTGTGTTCCATTTTGTCATAGGGTGCTGGCAGATTACGGGCCTCCCATTGCTGCTGAGAGGCCTGTAATCTGCCATGGGCCCCTGTACTGCCACCTCATGCTGCTGCCAAGTCCAGAATCTCTCATGGGTGCCTGTACGGCCTCCCATTGCTGCTGTCTCCATCGCCACACTCTGCCATGTGCCACTTTCAGGTCTCCTCACACTGCTGGTGTGTTCCATTTTGTCATAGGATGCTGGCAGATTACGGGCCTCCCATTGCTGCTGCCAGGCCTGTAATCTGCCATGGGCCCCTGTACCGCCTCCTCATGCTGCTGCCAGGTCCAGAATCTCTCATGGGTCCCTGTACGGCCTCCCATTGCTGCTGTCTCCATCGCCACACTCTGCCATGTGCCACTTTCAGGTCTCCTCACACTGCTGGTGTGTTCCATTTTGTCATAGGATGCTGGCAGATTACGGGCCTCCCATTGCTGCCGCCAGGCCTGTAATCTGCCATGGGCCCCTGTACCGCCTCCTCATGCTGCTGCCAAATCCGGAGTCTCTCATGGGTCCCTGTACGGCCTCCCATTGCTGCTGTCTCCATCGCCACACTCTGCCATGTGCCACTTTCAGGTCTCCTCACACTGCTGGTGTGTTCCATTTTGTCATAGGGTGCTGGCAGATTACGGGCCTCCCATTGCTGCTGCCAGGCCTGTAATCTGCCATGGGCCCCTGTACCGCCTCCTCATGCTGCTGCCAGGTCCAGAATCTCTCATGGGTCCCTGTACGGCCTCCCATTGCTGCTGTCTCCATCGCCACACTCTGCCATGTGCCACTTTCAGGTCTCCTCACACTGCTGGTGTGTTTCATTTTGTCATAGGATGCTGGCAGATTACGGGCCTCCCATTGCTGCTGCCAGGCCTGTAATCTGCCATGGGCCCCTGTACCGCCTCCTCATGCTGCTGCCAAGTCCAGAATCTCAAATGGGTCCCTGTACGGCCTCCCATTGCTGCTGTCTCCATCGCCACACTCTGCCATGTGCCACTTTCAGGTCTCCTCACACTGCTGGTGTGTTCCATTTTGTCATAGGATGCTGGCAGATTACGGGCCTCCCATTGCTGCTGCCAGGCCTGTAATCTGCCATGGGCCCCTGTACCGCCTCCTCATGCTGCTGCCAGGTACAGAGTGTCTAATGGGTCCCTGTACGGCCACCCATTGCTGCTGTCTCCATCGCCACACTCTGCCATGTGCCACTTTCAGGTCTCCTCACACTGCTGGTGTGTTCCATTTTGTCATAGGGTGCTGGCAGATTACGGGCCTCCCATTGCTGCTGCCAGGCCCGTAATCTGCCATGGGCCCCCGTACCGCCTCCTCATGCTGCTCCCAGGTAGAGAGTCTCTCATGGGTCCCTGTACGGCCTCCCATTGCTGCTGTCTCCATCGCCACACTCTGCCATGTGCCACTTTCAGGTCTCCTCACACTGCTGGTGTGTTCCATTTTGTCATAGGGTGCTGGCAGATTACGGGCCTCCCATTGCTGCTGCCAGGCCTGTAATCTGCCATGGGCCCCTTTACTGCCACCTCATGCTGCTGCCAAGTCCAGAATCTCTCATGGGTGCCTGTACGGCCTCCCATTGCTGCTGTCTCCATCGCCACACTCTGCCATGTGCCACTTTCAGGTCTCCTCACACTGCTGGTGTGTTCCATTTTGTCATAGGGTGCTGGCAGATTACGGGCCTCCCATTGCTGCTGCCAGGCCTGTAATCTGCCATGGGCCCCTGTACCGCCTCCTCATGCTGCTACCAGGTCCAGAATCTCTCATGGGTCCCTGTACGGCCTCCCATTGCTGCTGTCTCCATCGCCACACTCTGCCATGTGCCACTTTCAGGTCTCCTCACACTGCTGGTGTGTTCCATTTTGTCATAGGATGCTGGCAGATTACGGGCCTCCCATTGCTGCTGCCAGGCCTGTAATCTGCCATGGGCCCCTGTACCGCCTCCTCATGCTGCTGCCAGGTACAGAGTGTCTAATGGGTCCCTGTACGGCCTCCCATTGCTGCTGTCTCCATCGCCACACTCTGCCATGTGCCACTTTCAGGTCTCCTCACACTGCTGGTGTGTTCCATTTTGTCATAGGGTGCTGGCAGATTACGGGCCTCCCATTGCTGCTGCCAGGCCTGTAATCTGCCATGGGCCCCTGTACCGCCTCCTCATGCTGCTGCCAGGTCCAGAATCTCTCATGGGTCCCTGTACGGCCTCCCATTGCTGCTGTCTCCATCGCCACACTCTGCCATGTGCCACTTTCAGGTCTCCTCACACTGCTGGTGTGTTCCATTTTGTCATAGGATGCTGGCAGATTACGGGCCTCCCATTGCTGCCGCCAGGCCTGTAATCTGCCATGGGCCCCTGTACCGCCTCCTCATGCTGCTGCCAAATCCAGAGTCTCTCATGGGTCCCTGTACGGCCTCCCATTGCTGCTGTCTCCATCGCCACACTCTGCCATGTGCCACTTTCAGGTCTCCTCACACTGCTGGTGTGTTCCATTTTGTCATAGGGTGCTGGCAGATTACGGGCCTCCCATTGCTGCTGCCAGGCCTGTAATCTGCCATGGGCCCCTGTACCGCCTCCTCATGCTGCTGCCAGGTCCAGAATCTCTCATGGGTCCCTGTACGGCCTCCCATTGCTGCTGTCTCCATCGCCACACTCTGCCATGTGCCACTTTGAGGTCTCCTCACACTGCTGGTGTGTTCCATTTTGTCATAGGATGCTGGCAGATTACGGGCCTCCCATTGCTGCTGCCAGGCCTGTAATCTGCCAAGGGCCCCTGTACCGCCTCCTCATGCTGCTGCCAGGTCCAGAGTCTCTCATGGGTCCCTGTACGGCCTCCCATTGCTGCTGTCTCCATCGCCACACTCTGCCATGTGCCACTTTCAGGTCTCCTCACACTGCTGGTGTGTTCCATTTTGTCATAGGGTGCTGGCAGATTACGGGCCTCCCATTGCTGCTGCCAGGCCTGTAATCTGCCATGGGCCCCTGTACCGCCTCCTCATGCTGCTGCCAGGTCCAGAGTCTCTCATGGGTCCCTGTACGGCCTCCCATTGATGCTGTCTCCATCGCCACACTCTGCCATGTGCCACTTTCAGGTCTCCTCACACTGCTGGTGTGTTCCATTTTGTCATAGGGTGCTGGCAGATTACGGGTCTCCCATTGCTGCTGCCAGGCCTGTAATCTGCCATGGGCCCCTGTACCGCCTCCTCATGCTGCTGCCAGGTACAGAGTGTCTAATGGGTCCCTGTACGGCCTCCCATTGCTGCTGTCTCCATCGCCACACTCTGCCATGTGCCACTTTCAGGTCTCCTCACACTGCTGGTGTGTTCCATTTTGTCATAGGGTGCTGGCAGATTACGGGCCTCCCATTGCTGCTGCCAGGCCTGTAATCTGCCATGGGCCCCTGTACCGCCTCCTCATGCTGCTGCCAGGTCCAGAGTCTCTCATGGGTCCCTGTACGGCCTCCCATTGCTGCTGTCTCCATCACCACACTCTGCCATGTGCCACTTTCAGGTCTCCTCACACTGCTGTTGTGTTCCATTTTGTCATAGGGTGCTGGCAGATTACGGGCCTCCCATTGCTGCTGCCAGGCCTGTAATCTGCCATGGGCCCCTGTACCGCCTCCTCATGCTGCTGCCAAGTCCAGAATCTCTCATGGGTCCCTGTACGGCCTCCCATTGCTGCTGTCTCCATCGCCACACTCTGCCATGTGCCACTTTCAGGTCTCTTCACACTGCTGGTGTGTTCCATTTTGTCATAGGATGCTGGCAGATTACGGGCCTCCCATTGCTGCTGCCAGGCCTGTAATCTGCCATGGGCCCCTGTACCGCCTCCTCATGCTGCTGCCAGGTACAGAGTGTCTAATGGGTCCCTGTACGGCCTCCCATTGCTGCTGTCTCCATCGCCACACTCTGCCATGTGCCACTTTCAGGTCTCCTCACACTGCTGGTGTGTTCCATTTTGTCATAGGGTGCTGGCAGATTACGGGCCTCCCATTGCTGCTGCCAGGCCCGTAATCTGCCATGGGCCCCCGTACCGCCTCCTCATGCTGCTGCCAGGTACAGAGTCTCTCATGGGTCCCTGTACGGCCTCCCATTGCTGCTGTCTCCATCGCCACACTCTGCCATGTGCCACTTTCAGGTCTCCTCACACTGCTGGTGTGTTCCATTTTGTCATAGGGTGCTGGCAGATTACGGGCCTCCCATTGCTGCTGCCAGGCCTGTAATCTGCCATGGGCCCCTGTACTGCCACCTCATGCTGCTGCCAAGTCCAGAATCTCTCATGGGTGCCTGTACGGCCTCCCATTGCTGCTGTCTCCATCGCCACACTCTGCCATGTGCCACTTTCAGGTCTCCTCACACTGCTGGTGTGTTCCATTTTGTCATAGGATGCTGGCAGATTACGGGCCTCCCATTGCTGCTGCCAGGCCTGTAATCTGCCATGGGCCCCTGTACCGCCTCCTCATGCTGCTGCCAGGTCCAGAATCTCTCATGGGTCCCTGTACGGCCTCCCATTGCTGCTGTCTCCATCGCCACACTCTGCCATGTGCCACTTTCAGGTCTCCTCACACTGCTGGTGTGTTCCATTTTGTCATAGGATGCTGGCAGATTACGGGTCTCCCATTGCTGCCGCCAGGCCTGTAATCTGCCATGGGCCCCTGTACCGCCTCCTCATGCTGCTGCCAAATCCAGAGTCTCTCATGGGTCCCTGTACGGCCTCCCATTGCTGCTGTCTCCATCGCCACACTCTGCCATGTGCCACTTTCAGGTCTCCTCACACTGCTGGTGTGTTCCATTTTGTCATAGGGTGCTGGCAGATTACGGGCCTCCCATTGCTGCTGCCAGGCCTGTAATCTGCCATGGGCCCCTGTACCGCCTCCTCATGCTGCTGCCAGGTCCAGAATCTCTCATGGGTCCCTGTACGGCCTCCCATTGCTGCTGTCTCCATCGCCACACTCTGCCATGTGCCACTTTCAGGTCTCCTCACACTGCTGGTGTGTTCCATTTTGTCATAGGATGCTGGCAGATTACGGGCCTCCCATTGCTGCTGCCAGGCCTGTAATCTGCCATGGGCCCCGGTACCGCCTCCTCATGCTGCTGCCAAGTCCAGAATCTCAAATGGGTCCCTGTACGGCCTCCCATTGCTGCTGTCTCCATCGCCACACTCTGCCATGTGCCACTTTCAGGTCTCCTCACACTGCTGGTGTGTTCCATTTTGTCATAGGATGCTGGCAGATTACGGGCCTCCCATTGCTGCTGCCAGGCCTGTAATCTGCCATGGGCCCCTGTACCGCCTCCTCATGCTGCTGCCAGGTACAGAGTGTCTAATGGGTCCCTGTACGGCCACCCATTGCTGCTGTCTCCATCGCCACACTCTGCCATGTGCCACTTTCAGGTCTCCTCACACTGCTGGTGTGTTCCATTTTGTCATAGGGTGCTGGCAGATTACGGGCCTCCCATTGCTGCTGCCAGGCCCGTAATCTGCCATGGGCCCCCGTAGCGCCTCCTCATGCTGCTGCCAGGTACAGAGTCTCTCATGGGTCCCTGTACGGCCTCCCATTGCTGCTGTCTCCATCGCCACACTCTGCCATGTGCCACTTTCAGGTCTCCTCACACTGCTGGTGTGTTCCATTTTGTCATAGGGTGCTGGCAGATTACGGGCCTCCCATTGCTGCTGCCAGGCCTGTAATCTGCCATGGGCCCCTTTACTGCCACCTCATGCTGCTGCCAAGTCCAGAATCTCTCATGGGTGCCTGTACGGCCTCCCATTGCTGCTGTCTCCATCGCCACACTCTGCCATGTGCCACTTTCAGGTCTCCTCACACTGCTGGTGTGTTCCATTTTGTCATAGGATGCTGGCAGATTACGGGCCTCCCATTGCTGCTGCCAGGCCTGTAATCTGCCATGGGCCCCTGTACCGCCTCCTCATGCTGCTGCCAGGTACAGAGTGTCTAATGGGTCCCTGTACGGCCTCCCATTGCTGCTGTCTCCATCGCCACACTCTGCCATGTGCCACTTTCAGGTCTCCTCACACTGCTGGTGTGTTCCATTTTGTCATAGGGTGCTGGCAGATTACGGGCCTCCCATTGCTGCTGCCAGGCCCGTAATCTGCCATGGGCCCCCGTACCGCCTCCTCATGCTGCTGCCAGGTCCAGAGTCTCTCATGGGTCCCTGTACGGCCTCCCATTGCTGCTGTCTCCATCGCCACACTCTGTCATGTGCCACTTTCAGGTCTCCTCACACTGCTGGTGTGTTCCATTTTGTCATAGGATGCTGGCAGATTACGGGCCTCCCATTGCTGCTGCCAGGCCTGTAATCTGCCATGGGCCCCTGTACCGCCTCCTCATGCTGCTGCCAGGTACAGAGTGTCTAATGGGTCCCTGTAAGGCCTCCCATTGCTGCTGTCTCCATCGCCACACTCTGCCATGTGCCACTTTCAGGTCTCCTCACACTGCTGGTGTGTTCCATTTTGTCATAGGGTGCTGGCAGATTACGGGCCTCCCATTGCTGCTGCCAGGCCTGTGATCTGCCATGGGCCCCTGTACCGCCTCCTCATGCTGCTGCCAGATCCAGAGTCTCTCATGGGTCCCTGTACGGCCTCCCATTGCTGCTGTCTCCATCACCACACTCTGCCATGTGCCACTTTCAGGTCTCCTCACACTGCTGTTGTGTTCCATTTTGTCATAGGGTGCTGGCAGATTACGGGCCTCCCATTGCTGCTGCCAGGCCTGTAATCTGCCATGGGCCCCTGTACCGCCTCCTCATGCTGCTGCCAGGTCCACAGTGTCTCATGGGTCCCTGTACGGCCTCCCATTGCTGCTGTCTCCATCGCCACACTCTGCCATGTGCCACTTTCAGGTCTCCTCACACTGCTGGTGTGTTCCATTTTGTCATAGGGTGCTGGCAGATTACGGGCCTCCCATTGCTGCTGCCAGGCCTGTAATCTGCCATGGGCCCCTGTACTGCCTCCTCATGCTGCTGCCAAGTCCAGAATCTCTCATGGGTCCCTGTACGGCCTCCCATTGCTGCTGTCTCCATCGCCACACTCTGCCATGTGCCACTTTCAGGTCTCCTCACACTGCTGGTGTGTTCCATTTTGTCATAGGATGCTGGCAGATTACGGGCCTCCCATTGCTGCTGCCAGGCCTGTAATCTGCCATGGGCCCCTGTACCGCCTCCTCATGCTGATGCCAGGTACAGAGTGTCTAATGGGTCCCTGTACGGCCTCCCATTGCTGCTGTCTCCATCGCCACACTCTGCCATGTGCCACTTTCAGGTCTCCTCACACTGCTGGTGTGTTCCATTTTGTCATAGGGTGCTGGCAGATTACGGGCCTCCCGTTGCTGCTGCCAGGCCCGTAATCTGCCATGGGCCCCTGTACCGCCTCCTCATGCTGCTGCCAGGTCCAGAATCTCTCATGGGTCCCTGTACGGCCTCCCATTGCTGCTGTCTCCATCGCCACACTCTGCCATGTGCCACTTTCAGGTCTCCTCACACTGCTGGTGTGTTCCATTTTGTCATAGGATGCTGGCAGATTACGGGCCTCCCATTGCTGCTGCCAGGCCTGTAATCTGCCATGGGCCCCTGTACCGCCTCCTCATGCTGATGCCAGGTACAGAGTGTCTAATGGGTCCCTGTACGGCCTCCCATTGCTGCTGTCTCCATCGCCACACTCTGCCATGTGCCACTTTCAGGTCTCCTCACACTGCTGGTGTGTTCCATTTTGTCATAGGGTGCTGGCAGATTACGGGCCTCCCATTGCTGCTGCCAGGCCCGTAATCTGCCATGGGCCCCCTTACCGCCTCCTCATGCTGCTGCCAGGTCCAGAGTCTCTCATGGGTCCCTGTACGGCCTCCCATTGCTGCTGTCTCCATCGCTACACTCTGCCATGTGCCACTTTCAGGTCTCCTCACACTGCTGGTGTGTTCCATTTTGTCATAGGGTGCTGGCAGATTACGGGCCTCCCATTGCTGCTGCCAGGCCTGTAATCTGCCATGGGCCCCTGTACCGCCTCCTCATGCTGCTGCCAGGTCCAGAATCTCTCATGGGTCCCTGTACGGCCTCCCATTGCTGCTGTCTCCATCGCCACACTCTGCCATGTGCCACTTTCAGGTCTCCTCACACTGCTGGTGTGTTCCATTTTGTCATAGGGTGCTGGCAGATAACGGGCCTCCCATTGCTGCTGCCAGGCCTGTAATCTGCCATGGGCCCCTGTACCGCCTCCTCATGCTGCTGCCAGGTCCAGAGTCTCTCATGGGTCCCTGTACGGCCTCCCATTGCTGCTGTCTCCATCGCCACACTCTGCCATGTGCCACTTTCAGGTCTCCTCACACTGCTGGTGTGTTCCATTTTGTCATAGGGTGCTGGCAGATTACGGGCCTCCCATTGCTGCTGCCAGGCCTGTAATCTGCCTTGTCCCCTGTACCGCCTCCTCATGCTGCTGCCAGGTCCAGAATCTCTCATGGGTCCCTGTACGGCCTCCCATTGCTGCTGTCTCCATCGCCACACTCTGCCATGTGCCACTTTCAGGTCTCCTCACACTGCTGGTGTGTTCCATTTTGTCATAGGATGCTGGCAGATTACGGGCCTCCCATTGCTGCTGCCAGGTCCGTAATCTGCCATGGGCACCCTTACCGCCTCCTCATGCTGCTGCCAGGTCCAGAGTCTCTCATGGGTCCCTGTACGGCCTCCCATTGCTGCTGTCTCCATCGCCACACTCTGCCATGTGCCACTTTCAGGTCTCCTCACACTGCTGGTGTGTTCCATTTTGTCATAGGGTGCTGGCAGATTACGGGCCTCCCATTGCTGCTGCCAGGCCTGTAATCTGCCATGGGCCCCTGTACCGCCTCCTCATGCTGCTGCCAGGTCCAGAGTCTCTCATGGGTCCCTGTACGGCCTCCCATTGCTGCTGTCTCCATCACCACACTCTGCCATGTGCCACTTTCAGGTCTCCTCACACTGCTGTTGTGTTCCATTTTGTCATAGGGTGCTGGCAGATTACGGGCCTCCCATTGCTGCTGCCAGGCCTGTAATCTGCCATGGGCCCCTGTACCGCCTCCTCATGCTGCTGCCAAGTCCAGAATCTCTCATGGGTCCCTGTACGGCCTCCCATTGCTGCTGTCTCCATCGCCACACTCTGCCATGTGCCACTTTCACGTCTCCTCACACTGCTGGTGTGTTCCATTTTGTCATAGGATGCTGGCAGATTACGGGCCTCCCATTGCTGCTGCCAGGCCTGTAATCTGCCATGGGCCCCTGTACCGCCTCCTCATGCTGCTGCCAGGTACAGAGTGTCTAATGGGTCCCTGTACGGCCTCCCATTGCTGCTGTCTCCATCGCCACACTCTGCCATGTGCCACTTTCAGGTCTCCTCACACTGCTGGTGTGTTCCATTTTGTCATAGGGTGCTGGCAGATTACGGGCCTCCCATTGCTGCTGCCAGGCCCGTAATCTGCCATGGGCCCCCGTACCGCCTCCTCATGCTGCTGCCAGGTACAGAGTCTCTCATGGGTCCCTGTACGGCCTCCCATTGCTGCTGTCTCCATCACCACACTCTGCCATGTGCCACTTTCAGGTCTCCTCACACTGCTGGTGTGTTCCATTTTGTCATAGGATGCTGGCAGATTACGGGCCTCCCATTGCTGCTGCCAGGCCTGTAATCTGCCAAGGGCCCCTGTACCGCCTCCTCATGCTGCTGCCAGGTCCAGAGTCTCTCATGGGTCCCTGTACGGCCTCCCATTGCTGCTGTCTCCATCGCCACACTCTGCCATGTGCCACTTTCAGGTCTCCTCACACTGCTGGTGTGTTCCATTTTGTCATAGGGTGCTGGCAGATTACGGGCCTCCCATTGCTGCTGCCAGGCCTGTAATCTGCCATGGGCCCCTGTACCGCCTCCTCATGCTGCTGCCAGGTCCAGAGTCTCTCATGGGTCCCTGTACGGCCTCCCATTGATGCTGTCTCCATCGCCACACTCTGCCATGTGCCACTTTCAGGTCTCCTCACACTGCTGGTGTGTTCCATTTTGTCATAGGGTGCTGGCAGATTACGGGCCTCCCATTGCTGCTGCCAGGCCTGTAATCTGCCATGGGCCCTTGTACCGCCTCCTCATGCTGCTGCCAGGTACAGAGTGTCTAATGGGTCCCTGTACGGCCTCCCATTGCTGCTGTCTCCATCGCCACACTCTGCCATGTGCCACTTTCAGGTCTCCTCACACTGCTGGTGTGTTCCATTTTGTCATAGGGTGCTGGCAGATTACGGGCCTCCCATTGCTGCTGCCAGGCCTGTAATCTGCCATGGGCCCCTGTACCGCCTCCTCATGCTGCTGCCAGGTCCAGAGTCTCTCATGGGTCCCTGTACGGCCTCCCATTGCTGCTGTCTCCATCACCACACTCTGCCATGTGCCACTTTCAGGTCTCCTCACACTGCTGTTGTGTTCCATTTTGTCATAGGGTGCTGGCAGATTACGGGCCTCCCATTGCTGCTGCCAGGCCTGTAATCTGCCATGGGCCCCTGTACCGCCTCCTCATGCTGCTGCCAAGTCCAGAATCTCTCATGGGTCCCTGTACGGCCTCCCATTGCTGCTGTCTCCATCGCCACACTCTGCCATGTGCCACTTTCAGGTCTCTTCACACTGCTGGTGTGTTCCATTTTGTCATAGGATGCTGGCAGATTACGGGCCTCCCATTGCTGCTGCCAGGCCTGTAATCTGCCATGGGCCCCTGTACCGCCTCCTCATGCTGCTGCCAGGTACAGAGTGTCTAATGGGTCCCTGTACGGCCTCCCATTGCTGCTGTCTCCATCGCCACACTCTGCCATGTGCCACTTTCAGGTCTCCTCACACTGCTGGTGTGTTCCATTTTGTCATAGGGTGCTGGCAGATTACGGGCCTCCCATTGCTGCTGCCAGGCCCGTAATCTGCCATGGGCCCCCGTACCGCCTCCTCATGCTGCTGCCAGGTACAGAGTCTCTCATGGGTCCCTGTACGGCCTCCCATTGCTGCTGTCTCCATCGCCACACTCTGCCATGTGCCACTTTCAGGTCTCCTCACACTGCTGGTGTGTTCCATTTTGTCATAGGGTGCTGGCAGATTACGGGCCTCCCATTGCTGCTGAGAGGCCTGTAATCTGCCATGGGCCCCTGTACTGCCACCTCATGCTGCTGCCAAGTCCAGAATCTCTCATGGGTGCCTGTACGGCCTCCCATTGCTGCTGTCTCCATCGCCACACTCTGCCATGTGCCACTTTCAGGTCTCCTCACACTGCTGGTGTGTTCCATTTTGTCATAGGATGCTGGCAGATTACGGGCCTCCCATTGCTGCTGCCAGGCCTGTAATCTGCCATGGGCCCCTGTACCGCCTCCTCATGCTGCTGCCAGGTCCAGAATCTCTCATGGGTCCCTGTACGGCCTCCCATTGCTGCTGTCTCCATCGCCACACTCTGCCATGTGCCACTTTCAGGTCTCCTCACACTGCTGGTGTGTTCCATTTTGTCATAGGATGCTGGCAGATTACGGGCCTCCCATTGCTGCCGCCAGGCCTGTAATCTGCCATGGGCCCCTGTACCGCCTCCTCATGCTGCTGCCAAATCCGGAGTCTCTCATGGGTCCCTGTACGGCCTCCCATTGCTGCTGTCTCCATCGCCACACTCTGCCATGTGCCACTTTCAGGTCTCCTCACACTGCTGGTGTGTTCCATTTTGTCATAGGGTGCTGGCAGATTACGGGCCTCCCATTGCTGCTGCCAGGCCTGTAATCTGCCATGGGCCCCTGTACCGCCTCCTCATGCTGCTGCCAGGTCCAGAATCTCTCATGGGTCCCTGTACGGCCTCCCATTGCTGCTGTCTCCATCGCCACACTCTGCCATGTGCCACTTTCAGGTCTCCTCACACTGCTGGTGTGTTTCATTTTGTCATAGGATGCTGGCAGATTACGGGCCTCCCATTGCTGCTGCCAGGCCTGTAATCTGCCATGGGCCCCTGTACCGCCTCCTCATGCTGCTGCCAAGTCCAGAATCTCAAATGGGTCCCTGTACGGCCTCCCATTGCTGCTGTCTCCATCGCCACACTCTGCCATGTGCCACTTTCAGGTCTCCTCACACTGCTGGTGTGTTCCATTTTGTCATAGGATGCTGGCAGATTACGGGCCTCCCATTGCTGCTGCCAGGCCTGTAATCTGCCATGGGCCCCTGTACCGCCTCCTCATGCTGCTGCCAGGTACAGAGTGTCTAATGGGTCCCTGTACGGCCACCCATTGCTGCTGTCTCCATCGCCACACTCTGCCATGTGCCACTTTCAGGTCTCCTCACACTGCTGGTGTGTTCCATTTTGTCATAGGGTGCTGGCAGATTACGGGCCTCCCATTGCTGCTGCCAGGCCCGTAATCTGCCATGGGCCCCCGTACCGCCTCCTCATGCTGCTCCCAGGTAGAGAGTCTCTCATGGGTCCCTGTACGGCCTCCCATTGCTGCTGTCTCCATCGCCACACTCTGCCATGTGCCACTTTCAGGTCTCCTCACACTGCTGGTGTGTTCCATTTTGTCATAGGGTGCTGGCAGATTACGGGCCTCCCATTGCTGCTGCCAGGCCTGTAATCTGCCATGGGCCCCTTTACTGCCACCTCATGCTGCTGCCAAGTCCAGAATCTCTCATGGGTGCCTGTACGGCCTCCCATTGCTGCTGTCTCCATCGCCACACTCTGCCATGTGCCACTTTCAGGTCTCCTCACACTGCTGGTGTGTTCCATTTTGTCATAGGATGCTGGCAGATTACGGGCCTCCCATTGCTGCTGCCAGGCCTGTAATCTGCCATGGGCCCCTGTACCGCCTCCTCATGCTGCTGCCAGGTCCAGAATCTCTCATGGGTCCCTGTACGGCCTCCCATTGCTGCTGTCTCCATCGCCACACTCTGCCATGTGCCACTTTCAGGTCTCCTCACACTGCTGGTGTGTTCCATTTTGTCATAGGGTGCTGGCAGATTACGGGCCTCCCATTGCTGCTGCCAGGCCTGTAATCTGCCATGGGCCCCTGTACCGCCTCCTCATGCTGCTGCCAAGTCCAGAATCTCAAATGGGTCCCTGTACGGCCTCCCATTGCTGCTGTCTCCATCGCCACACTCTGCCATGTGCCACTTTCAGGTCTCCTCACACTGCTGGTGTGTTCCATTTTGTCATAGGATGCTGGCAGATTACGGGCCTCCCATTGCTGCTGCCAGGCCTGTAATCTGCCATGGGCCCCTGTACCGCCTCCTCATGCTGCTGCCAGGTACAGAGTGTCTAATGGGTCCCTGTACGGCCACCCATTGCTGCTGTCTCCATCGCCACACTCTGCCATGTGCCACTTTCAGGTCTCCTCACACTGCTGGTGTGTTCCATTTTGTCATAGGGTGCTGGCAGATTACGGGCCTCCCATTGCTGCTGCCAGGCCTGTGATCTGCCATGGGCCCCCGTACCGCCTCCTCATGCTGCTCCCAGGTACAGAGTCTCTCATGGGTCCCTGTACGGCCTCCCATTGCTGCTGTCTCCATCGCCACACTCTGCCATGTGCCACTTTCAGGTCTCCTCACACTGCTGTTGTGTTCCATTTTGTCATAGGGTGCTGGCAGATTACGGGCCTCCCATTGCTGCTGCCAGGCCTGTAATCTGCCATGGGCCCCTGTACCGCCTCCTCATGCTGCTGCCAGGTCCACAGTGTCTCATGGGTCCCTGTACGGCCTCCCATTGCTGCTGTCTCCATCGCCACACTCTTCCATGTGCCACTTTCAGGTCTCCTCACACTGCTGGTGTGTTCCATTTTGTCATAGGGTGCTGGCAGATTACGGGCCTCCCATTGCTGCTGCCAGGCCCTTAATCTGCCATGGGCCCCCGTACCGCCTCCTCATGCTGCTGCCAGCTACAGAGTCTCTCATGGGTCCCTGTACGGCCTCCCATTGCTGCTGTCTCCATCGCCACACTCTGCCATGTGCCACTTTCAGGTCTCCTCACACTGCTGGTGTGTTCCATTTTGTCATAGGGTGCTGGCAGATTACGGGCCTCCCATTGCTGCTGCCAGGCCTGTAATCTGCCATGGGCCCCTTTACTGCCACCTCATGCTGCTGCCAAGTCCAGAATCTCTCATGGGTGCCTGTACGGCCTCCCATTGCTGCTGTCTCCATCGCCACACTCTGCCATGTGCCACTTTCAGGTCTCCTCACACTGCTGGTGTGTTCCATTTTGTCATAGGATGCTGGCAGATTACGGGCCTCCCATTGCTGCTGCCAGGCCTGTAATCTGCCATGGGCCCCTGTACCGCCTCCTCATGCTGCTGCCAGGTCCAGAATCTCTCATGGGTCCCTGTACGGCCTCCCATTGCTGCTGTCTCCATCGCCACACTCTGCCATGTGCCACTTTCAGGTCTCCTCACACTGCTGGTGTGTTCCATTTTGTCATAGGATGCTGGCAGATTACGGGCCTCCCATTGCTGCTGCCAGGCCTGTAATCTGCCATGGGCCCCTTTACCGCCTCCTCATGCTTCTGCCAGGTCCAGAGTCTCTAATGGGTCCCTGTACGGCCTCCCATTGCTGCTGTCTCCATCGCCACACTCTGCCATGTGCCACTTTCAGGTCTCCTCACACTGCTGGTGTGTTCCATTTTGTCATAGGGTGCTGGCAGATTACGGGCCTCCCATTGCTGCTGCCAGGCCCGTAATCTGCCATGGGCCCCCTTACCGCCTCCTCATGCTGCTGCCAGGTCCAGAGTCTCTCATGGGTCCCTGTACGGCCTCCCATTGCTGCTGTCTCCATCGCTACACTCTGCCATGTGCCACTTTCAGGTCTCCTCACACTGCTGGTGTGTTCCATTTTGTCATAGGGTGCTGGCAGATTACGGGCCTCCCATTGCTGCCGCCAGGCCTGTAATCTGCCATGGGCCCCTGTACCGCCTCCTCATGCTGCTGCCAGGTCCAGAATCTCTCATGGGTCCCTGTACGGCCTCCCATTGCTGCTGTCTCCATCGCCACACTCTGCCATGTGCCACTTTCAGGTCTCCTCACACTGCTGGTGTGTTCCATTTTGTCATAGGGTGCTGGCAGATAACGGGCCTCCCATTGCTGCTGCCAGGCCTGTAATCTGCCATGGGCCCCTGTACCGCCTCCTCATGCTGCTGCCAGGTCCAGAGTCTCTCATGGGTCCCTGTACGGCCTCCCATTGCTGCTGTCTCCATCGCCACACTCTGCCATGTGCCACTTTCAGGTCTCCTCACACTGCTGGTGTGTTCCATTTTGTCATAGGGTTCTGGCAGATTACGGGCCTCCCATTGCTGCTGCCAGGCCTGTAATCTGCCATGGGCCCCTGTACCGCCTCCTCATGCTGCTGCCAGGTCCAGAATCTCTCATGGGTCCCTGTACGGCCTCCCATTGCTGCTGTCTCCATCGCCACACTCTGCCATGTGCCACTTTCATGTCTCCTCACACTGCTGGTGTGTTCCATTTTGTCATAGGATGCTGGCAGATTACGGGCCTCCCATTGCTGCTGCCAGGTCCGTAATCTGCCATGGGCACCCTTACCGCCTCCTCATGCTGCTGCCAGGTCCAGAGTCTCTCATGGGTCCCTGTACGGCCTCCCATTGCTGCTGTCTCCATCGCCACACTCTGCCATGTGCCACTTTCAGGTCTCCTCACACTGCTGGTGTGTTCCATTTTGTCATAGGGTGCTGGCAGATTACGGGCCTCCCATTGCTGCTGCCAGGCCTGTAATCTGCCATGGGCCCCTGTACCGCCTCCTCATGCTGCTGCCAGGTCCAGAATCTCTCATGGGTCCCTGTACGGCCTCCCATTGCTGCTGTCTCCATCGCCACACTCTGCCATGTGCCACTTTCAGGTCTCCTCACACTGCTGGTGTGTTCCATTTTGTCATAGGGTGCTGGCAGATTACGGGCCTCCCATTGCTGCTGCCAGGCCTGTAATCTGCCATGGGCCCCTGTACCGCCTCCTCATGCTGCTGCCAAGTCCAGAATCTCTCATGGGTCCCTGTACGGCCTCCCATTGCTGCTGTCTCCATCGCCACACTCTGCCATGTGCCACTTTCAGGTCTCCTCACACTGCTGGTGTGTTCCATTTTGTCATAGGGTGCTGGCAGATTACGGGCCTCCCATTGCTGCTGCCAGGCCTGTAATCTGCCATGGGCCCCTGTACCACCTCCTCATGCTGCTGCCAGGTCCAGAGTCTCTCATGGGTCCCTGTACGGCCTCCCATTGCTGCTGTCTCCATCGCCACACTCTGCCATGTGCCACTTTCAGGTCTCCTCACACTGCTGGTGTGTTCCATTTTGTCATAGGGTGCTGGCAGATTACCGGCCTCCCATTGCTGCTGCCAGGCCTGTAATCTGCCATGGGCCCCTGTACCGCCTCCTCATGCTTCTGCCAAGTCCAGAATCTCTCATGGGTCCCTGTACGGCCTCCCATTGCTGCTGTCTCCATCGCCACAGTCTGCCATGTGCCACTTTCAGGTCTCCTCACACTGCTGGTGTGTTCCATTTTGTCATAGGGTGCTGGCAGATTACGGGCCTCCCATTGCTGCTGCCAGGCCTGTAATCTGGCATGGGCCCCCGTACCGCCTCCTCATGCTGCTGCCAGCTACAGAGTCTCTCATGGGTCCCTGTACGGCCTCCCATTGCTGCTGTCTCCATCGCCACACTCTGCCATGTGCCACTTTCAGGTCTCCTCACACTGCTGGTGTGTTCCATTTTGTCATGGGTCCCTGTACGGCCTCCCATTGCTGCTGTCTCCATCGCCACACTCTGCCATGTGCCACTTTCAGGTCTCCTCACACTGCTGGTGTGTTCCATTTTGTCATAGGGTGCTGGCAGATTACGGGCCTCCCATTGCTGCTGCCAGGCCTGTAATCTGCCATGGGCCCCCGTACCGCCTCCTCATGCTGCTGCCAGCTACAGAGTCTCTCATGGGTCCCTGTACGGCCTCCCATTGCTGCTGTCTCCATCGCCACACTCTGCCATGTGCCACTTTCAGGTCTCCTCACACTGCTGGTGTGTTCCATTTTGTCATAGGGTGCTGGCAGATTACGGGCCTCCCATTGCTGCTGCCAGGCCTGTAATCTGCCATGGGCCCCTGTACCGCCTCCTCATGCTGCTGCCAGGTCCAGAATCTCTCATGGGTCCCTGTACGGCCTCCCATTGCTGCTGTCTCCATCGCCACACTCTGCCATGTGCCACTTTCAGGTCTCCTCACACTGCTGGTGTGTTCCATTTTGTCATAGGATGCTGGCAGATTACGGGCCTCCCATTGTTGCTGCCAGGCCTGTAATCTGCCATGGGCCCCTGTACCGCCTCCTCATGCTGCTGCCAGGTACAGAGTGTCTAATGGGTCCCTGTACGGCCTCCCATTGCTGCTGTCTCCATCGCCACACTCTGCCATGTGCCACTTTCAGGTCTCCTCACACTGCTGGTGTGTTCCATTTTGTCATAGGGTGCTGGCAGATTACGGGCCTCCCATTGCTGCTGCCAGGCCTGTAATCTGCCATGGGCCCCCGTACCGCCTCCTCATGCTGCTGCCAGCTACAGAGTCTCTCATGGGTCCCTGTACGGCCTCCCATTGCTGCTGTCTCCATCGCCACACTCTGCCATGTGCCACTTTCAGGTCTCCTCACACTGCTGGTGTGTTCCATTTTGTCATAGGGTGCTGGCAGATTACGGGCCTCCCATTGCTGCTGCCAGGCCTGTAATCTGCCATGGGCCCCTGTACCGCCTCCTCATGCTGCTGCCAGGTCCAGAATCTCTCATGGGTCCCTGTACGGCCTCCCATTGCTGCTGTCTCCATCGCCACATTCTGCCATGTGCCACTTTCAGGTCTCCTCACACTGCTGGTGTGTTCCATTTTGTCATAGGATGCTGGCAGATTACGGGCCTCCCATTGTTGCTGCCAGGCCTGTAATCTGCCATGGGCCCCTGTACCGCCTCCTCATGCTGCTGCCAGGTACAGAGTGTCTAATGGGTCCCTGTACGGCCTCCCATTGCTGCTGTCTCCATCGCCACACTCTGCCATGTGCCACTTTCAGGTCTCCTCACACTGCTGGTGTGTTCCATTTTGTCATAGGGTGCTGGCAGATTACGGGCCTCCCATTGCTGCTGCCAGGCCTGTAATCTGCCATGGGCCCCTGTACCGCCTCCTCATGCTGCTGCCAGGTCCAGAGTCTCTCATGGGTCCCTGTACGGCCTCCCATTGCTGCTGTCTCCATCACCACACTCTGCCATGTGCCACTTTCAGGTCTCCTCACACTGCTGTTGTGTTCCATTTTGTAATATTGTGCTGGCAGATTACGGGCCTCCCATTGCTGCTGCCAGGCCTGTAATCTGCCATGGGCCCCTGTACCGCCTCCTCATGCTGCTGCCAGGTCCACAGTGTCTCATGGGTCCCTGTACGGCCTCCCATTGCTGCTGTCTCCATCGCCACACTCTGCCATGTGCCACTTTCAGGTCTCCTCACACTGCTGGTGTGTTCCATTTTGTCATAGGGTGCTGGCAGATTACGGGCCTCCCATTGCTGCTGCCAGGCCTGTAATCTGCCATGGGCCCCCGTACCGCCTCCTCATGCTGCTGCCAAGTCCAGAATCTCTCATGGGTCCCTGTACGGCCTCCCATTGCTGCTGTCTCCATCGCCACACTCTGCCATGTGCCACTTTCAGGTCTCCTCACACTGCTGGTGTGTTCCATTTTGTCATAGGATGCTGGCAGATTACGGGCCTCCCATTGCTGCTGCCAGGCCTGTAATCTGCCATGGGCCCCTGTACCGCCTCCTCATGCTGCTGCCAGGTACAGAGTGTCTAATGGGTCCCTGTACGGCCTCCCATTGCTGCTGTCTCCATCGCCACACTCTGCCATGTGCCACTTTCAGGTCTCCTCACACTGCTGGTGTGTTCCATTTTGTCATAGGGTGCTGGCAGATTACGTGCCTCCCATTGCTGCTGCCAGGCCCGTAATCTGCCATGGGCCCCCGTACCGCCTCCTCATGCTGCTGCCAGGTACAGAGTCTCTCATGGGTCCCTGTACGGCCTCCCATTGCTGCTCTCTCCATCGCCACACTCTGCCATGTGCCACTTTCAGGTCTCCTCACTCTGCTGGTGTGTTCCATTTTGTCATAGGGTGCTGGCAGATTACGGGCCTCCCATTGCTGCTGCCAGGCCTGTAATCTGCCATGGGCCCCTGTACCGCCTCCTCATGCTGCTGCCAGGTACAGAGTGTCTAATGGGTCCCTGTACGGCCTCCCATTGCTGCTGTCTCCATCGCCACACTCTGCCATGTGCCACTTTCAGGTCTCCTCCTACTGCTTGTGTGTTCCATTTTGTCATAGGGTGCTGGCAGATTACGGGCCTCCCATTGCTGCTGCCAGGCCTGTAATCTGCCAAGGGCCCCTGTACCGCCTCCTCATGCTGCTGCCAGGTCCAGAGTCTCTAATGGGTCCCTGTACGGCCTCCCATTGCTGCTGTCTCCATCGCCACACTCTGCCTTGTGCCACTTTCAGGTCTCCTCACACTGCTGGTGTGTTCCATTTTGTCATAGGGTGCTGGCAGATTACGGGCCTCCCATTGCTGCTGCCAGGCCTGTAATCTGCCATGGGCCCCTGTACCGCCTCCTCATGCTGCTGCCAAGTCCAGAATCTCTCATGGGTCCCTGTACGGCCTCCCATTGCTGCTGTCTCCATCGCCACACTCTGCCATGTGCCACTTTCAGGTCTCCTCACACTGCTGGTGTGTTCCATTTTGTCATAGGGTGCTGGCAGATTACGAGCCTCCCATTGCTGCTGCCAGGCCTGTAATCTGCCATGGGCCCCTGTACCGCCTCCTCATGCTGCTGCCAGGTCCAGAGTCTCTAATGGGTCCCTGTACGGCCTCCCATTGCTGCTGTCTCCATCGCCACACTCTGCCATGTGCCACTTTCAGGTCTCCTCACACTGCTGGTGTGTTCCATTTTGTCATAGGGTGCTGGCAGATTACGGGCCTCCCATTGCTGCTGCCAGGCCCGTAATCTGCCATGGGCCCCCTTATCGCCTCCTCATGCTGCTGCCAGGTACAGAGTGTCTAATGGGTCCCTGTACGGCCTCCCATTGCTGCTGTCTCCATCGCCACACTCTGCCATGTGCCACTTTCAGGTCTCCTCACACTGCTGGTGTGTTCCATTTTGTCATAGGGTGCTGGCAGATTACGTGCCTCCCATTGCGGCTGCCAGGCCCGTAATCTGCCATGGGCCCCCGTACCGCCTCCTCATGCTGCTGCCAGGTACAGAGTCTCTCATGGGTCCCTGTACGGCCTCCCATTGCTGCTCTCTCCATCGCCACACTCTGCCATGTGCCACTTTCAGGTCTCCTCACTCTGCTGGTGTTTTCCATTTTGTCATAGGGTGCTGGCAGATTACGGGCCTCCCATTGCTGCTGCCAGGCCTGTAATCTGCCATGGGCCCCTGTACCGCCTCCTCATGCTGCTGCCAGGTACAGAGTGTCTAATGGGTCCCTGTACGGCCTCCCATTGCTGCTGTCTCCATCGCCACACTCTGCCATGTGCCACTTTCAGGTCTCCTCCTACTGCTGGTGTGTTCCATTTTGTCATAGGGTGCTGGCAGATTACGGGCCTCCCATTGCTGCTGCCAGGCCTGTAATCTGCCAAGGGCCCCTGTACCGCCTCCTCATGCTGCTGCCAGGTCCAGAGTGTCTAATGGGTCCCTGTACGGCCTCCCATTGCTGCTGCCAGGCCTGTAATCTGCCATGGGCCCCTGTACCGCCTCCTCATGCTGCTGCCAGGTCCAGAATCTCTCATGGGTCCCTGTACGGCCTCCCATTGCTGCTGTCTCCATCGCCACACTCTGCCATGTGCCACTTTCAGGTCTCCTCACACTGCTGGTGTGTTCCATTTTGTCATAGGATGCTGGCAGATTACGGGCCTCCCATTGTTGCTGCCAGGCCTGTAATCTGCCATGGGCCCCTGTACCGCCTCCTCATGCTGCTGCCAGGTACAGAGTGTCTAATGGGTCCCTGTACGGCCTCCCATTGCTGCTGTCTCCATCGCCACACTCTGCCATGTGCCACTTTCAGGTCTCCTCACACTGCTGGTGTGTTCCATTTTGTCATAGGGTGCTGGCAGATTACGGGCCTCCCATTGCTGCTGCCAGGCCTGTAATCTGCCATGGGCCCCTGTACCGCCTCCTCATGCTGCTGCCAGGTCCAGAGTCTCTCATGGGTCCCTGTACGGCCTCCCATTGCTGCTGTCTCCATCACCACACTCTGCCATGTGCCACTTTCAGGTCTCCTCACACTGCTGTTGTGTTCCATTTTGTCATAGGGTGCTGGCAGATTACGGGCCTCCCATTGCTGCTGCCAGGCCTGTAATCTGCCATGGGCCCCTGTACCGCCTCCTCATGCTGCTGCCAGGTCCACAGTGTCTCATGGGTCCCTGTACGGCCTCCCATTGCTGCTGTCTCCATCGCCACACTCTGCCATGTGCCACTTTCAGGTCTCCTCACACTGCTGGTGTGTTCCATTTTGTCATAGGGTGCTGGCAGATTACGGGCCTCCCATTGCTGCTGCCAGGCCTGTAATCTGCCATGGGCCCCTGTACTGCCTCCTCATGCTGCTGCCAAGTCCAGAATCTCTCATGGGTCCCTGTACGGCCTCCCATTGCTGCTGTCTCCATCGCCACACTCTGCCATGTGCCACTTTCAGGTCTCCTCACACTGCTGGTGTGTTCCATTTTGTCATAGGATGCTGGCAGATTACGGGCCTCCCATTGCTGCTGCCAGGCCTGTAATCTGCCATGGGCCCCTGTACCGCCTCCTCATGCTGCTGCCAGGTACAGAGTGTCTAATGGGTCCCTGTACGGCCTCCCATTGCTGCTGTCTCCATCGCCACACTCTGCCATGTGCCACTTTCAGGTCTCCTCACACTGCTGGTGGGTTCCATTTTGTCATAGGGTGCTGGCAGATTACGTGCCTCCCATTGCTGCTGCCAGGCCCGTAATCTGCCATGGGCCCCCGTACCGCCTCCTCATGCTTCTGCCAGGTACAGAGTCTCTCATGGGTCCCTGTACGGCCTCCCATTGCTGCTCTCTCCATCGCCACACTCTGCCATGTGCCACTTTCAGGTCTCCTCACACTGCTGGTGTGTTCCATTTTGTCATAGGGTGCTGGCAGATTACGGGCCTCCCATTGCTGCTGCCAGGCCCGTAATCTGCCATGGGCCCCTGTACCGCCTCCTCATGCTGCTGCCAGGTCCAGAATCTCTCATGGGTCTCTGTACTTCCTCCCATTGCTGCTGTCTCCATCGCCACACTCTGCCATGTGCCACTTTCAGGTCTCCTCACACTGCTGGTGTGTTCCATTTTGTCATAGGATGCTGCCAGATTACGGGCCTCCCATTGCTGCTGCCAGGCCCGTAATCTGCCATGGGCACCCTTACCGCCTCCTCATGCTGCTGCCAGGTCCAGAGTCTCTCATGGGTCCCTGTACGGCCTCCCATTGCTGCTGTTTCCATCGCCACACTCTGCCATGTGCCACTTTCAGGTCTCCTCACACTGCTGGTGTGTTCCATTTTGTCATAGGGTGCTGGCAGATTACGGGCCTCCCATTGCTGCTGCCAGGCCTGTAATCTGCCATGGGCCCCTGTACCGCCTCCTCATGCTGCTGCCAGGTCCAGAATCTCTCATGGGTCCCTGTACGGCCTCCCATTGCTGCTGTCTCCATCGCCACACTCTGCCATGTGCCACTTTCAGGTCTCCTCACACTGCTGGTGTGTTCCATTTTGTCATAGGGTGCTGGCAGATTACGGGCCTCCCATTGCTGCTGCCAGGCCTGTAATCTGCCATGGGCCCCTGTACCGCCTCCTCATGCTGCTGCCAGGTCCAGAATCTCTCATGGGTCCCTGTACGGCCTCCCATTGCTGCTGTCTCCATCGCCACACTCTGCCATGTGCCACTTTCAGGTCTCCTCACACTGCTGGTGTGTTCCATTTTGTCATAGGGTGCTGGCAGATTACGGGCCTCCCATTGCTGCTGCCAGGCCTGTAATCTGCCATGGGCCCCTGTACCACCTCCTCATGCTGCTGCCAGGTCCAGAGTCTCTCATGGGTCCCTGTACGGCCTCCCATTGCTGCTGTCTCCATCGCCACACTCTGCCATGTGCCACTTTCAGGTCTCCTCACACTGCTGGTGTGTTCCATTTTGTCATAGGGTGCTGGCAGATTACGGGCCTCCCATTGCTGCTGCCAGGCCTGTAATCTGCCATGGGCCCCTGTACCGCCTCCTCATGCTGCTGCCAAGTCCAGAATCTCTCATGGGTCCCTGTACGGCCTCCCATTGCTGCTGTCTCCATCGCCACACTCTGCCATGTGCCACTTTCAGGTCTCCTCACACTGCTGGTGTGTTCCATTTTGTCATAGGGTGCTGGCAGATTACGGGCCTCCCATTGCTGCTGCCAGGCCTGTAATCTGCCATGGGCCCCTGTACCGCCTCCTCATGCTGCTGCCAGGTCCAGAGTCTCTCATGGGTCCCTGTACGGCCTCCCATTGCTGCTGTCTCCATCGCCACACTCTGCCATGTGCCACTTTCAGGTCTCCTCACACTGCTGGTGTGTTCCATTTTGTCATAGGGTGCTGGCAGATTACGGGCCTCCCATTGCTGCTGCCAGGCCCATAATCTGCCATGGGCCCCCTTATCGCCTCCTCATGCTGCTGCCAGGTCCAGAGTCTCTCATGGGTCCCTGTACGGCCTCCCATTGCTGCTGTCTCCATCGCCACACTCTGCCATGTGCCACTTTCAGGTCTCCTCACACTGCTGGTGTGTTCCATTTTGTCATAGGGTGCTGGCAGATTACGGGCCTCCCATTGCTGCTGCCAGACCTGTAATCTGCCATGGGCCCCTGTACCGCCTCCTCATGCTGCTGCCAGGTCCAGAATCTCTCATGGGTCCCTGTACGGCCTCCCATTGCTGCTGTCTCCATCGCCACACTCTGCCATGTGCCACTTTCAGGTCTCCTCACACTGCTGGTGTGTTCCATTTTGTCATAGGGTGCTGGCAGATTACGGGCCTCCCATTGCTGCTGCCAGGCCTGTAATCTGCCATGGACCCCTGTACCGCCTCCTCATGCTGCTGCCAGGTCCAGAGTCTCTCATGGGTCCCTGTACGGCCTCCCATTGCTGCTGTCTCCATCGCCACACTCTGCCATGTGCCACTTTCAGGTCTCCTCACACTGCTGGTGTGTTCCATTTTGTCATAGGATGCTGGCAGATTACGGGCCTCCCATTGTTGCTGCCAGGCCTGTAATCTGCCATGGGCCCCTGTACCGCCTCCTCATGCTGCTGCCAGGTACAGAGTGTCTAATGGGTCCCTGTACGGCCTCCCATTGCTGCTGTCTCCATCGCCACACTCTGCCATGTGCCACTTTCAGGTCTCCTCACACTGCTGGTGTGTTCCATTTTGTCATAGGGTGCTGGCAGATTACGGGCCTCCCATTGCTGCTGCCAGGCCTGTAATCTGCCATGGGCCCCCGTACCGCCTCCTCATGCTGCTGCCAGCTACAGAGTCTCTCATGGGTCCCTGTACGGCCTCCCATTGCTGCTGTCTCCATCGCCACACTCTGCCATGTGCCACTTTCAGGTCTCCTCACACTGCTGGTGTGTTCCATTTTGTCATAGGGTGCTGGCAGATTACGGGCCTCCCATTGCTGCTGCCAGGCCTGTAATCTGCCATGGGCCCCTGTACCGCCTCCTCATGCTGCTGCCAGGTCCAGAATCTCTCATGGGTCCCTGTACGGCCTCCCATTGCTGCTGTCTCCATCGCCACACTCTGCCATGTGCCACTTTCAGGTCTCCTCACACTGCTGGTGTGTTCCATTTTGTCATAGGATGCTGGCAGATTACGGGCCTCCCATTGTTGCTGCCAGGCCTGTAATCTGCCATGGGCCCCTGTACCGCCTCCTCATGCTGCTGCCAGGTACAGAGTGTCTAATGGGTCCCTGTACGGCCTCCCATTGCTGCTGTCTTCATCGCCACACTCTGCCATGTGCCACTTTCAGGTCTCCTCACACTGCTGGTGTGTTCCATTTTGTCATAGGGTGCTGGCAGATTACGGGCCTCCCATTGCTGCTGCCAGGCCTGTAATCTGCCATGGGCCCCTGTACCGCCTCCTCATGCTGCTGCCAGCTACAGAGTCTCTCATGGGTCCCTGTACGGCCTCCCATTGCTGCTGTCTCCATCGCCACACTCTGCCATGTGCCACTTTCAGGTCTCCTCACACTGCTGGTGTGTTCCATTTTGTCATAGGGTGCTGGCAGATTACGGGCCTCCCATTGCTGCTGCCAGGCCTGTAATCTGCCATGGGCCCCTGTACCGCCTCCTCATGCTGCTGCCAGGTCCAGAATCTCTCATGGGTCCCTGTACGGCCTCCCATTGCTGCTGTCTCCATCGCCACACTCTGCCATGTGCCACTTTCAGGTCTCCTCACACTGCTGGTGTGTTCCATTTTGTCATAGGATGCTGGCAGATTACGGGCCTCCCATTGTTGCTGCCAGGCCTGTAATCTGCCATGGGCCCCTGTACCGCCTCCTCATGCTGCTGCCAGGTACAGAGTGTCTAATGGGTCCCTGTACGGCCTCCCATTGCTGCTGTCTCCATCGCCACACTCTGCCATGTGCCACTTTCAGGTCTCCTCACACTGCTGGTGTGTTCCATTTTGTCATAGGGTGCTGGCAGATTACGGGCCTCCCATTGCTGCTGCCAGGCCTGTAATCTGCCATGGGCCCCTGTACCGCCTCCTCATGCTGCTGCCAGGTACAGAGTCTCTCATGGGTCCCTGTACGGCCTCCCATTGCTGCTGTCTCCATCACCACACTCTGCCATGTGCCACTTTCAGGTCTCCTCACACTGCTGTTGTGTTCCATTTTGTCATAGGGTGCTGGCAGATTACGGGCCTCCCATTGCTGCTGCCAGGCCTGTAATCTGCCATGGGCCCCTGTACCGCCTCCTCATGCTGCTGCCAGGTCCACAGTGTCTCATGGGTCCCTGTACGGCCTCCCATTGCTGCTGTCTCCATCGCCACACTCTGCCATGTGCCACTTTCAGGTCTCCTCACACTGCTGGTGTGTTCCATTTTGTCATAGGGTGCTGGCAGATTACGGGCCTCCCATTGCTGCTGCCAGGCCTGTAATCTGCCATGGGCCCCCGTACCGCCTCCTCATGCTGCTGCCAGGTACAGAGTCTCTCATGGGTCCCTGTACGGCCTCCCATTGCTGCTCTCTCCATCGCCACACTCTGCCATGTGCCACTTTCAGGTCTCCTCACTCTGCTGGTGTGTTCCATTTTGTCATAGGGTGCTGGCAGATTACGGGCCTCCCATTGCTGCTGCCAGGCCTGTAATCTGCCATGGGCCCCTGTACCGCCTCCTCATGCTGCTGCCAGGTACAGAGTGTCTAATGGGTCCCTGTACGGCCTCCCATTGCTGCTGTCTCCATCGCCACACTCTGCCATGTGCCACTTTCAGGTCTCCTCCTACTGCTTGTGTGTTCCATTTTGTCATAGGGTGCTGGCAGATTACGGGCCTCCCATTGCTGCTGCCAGGCCTGTAATCTGCCAAGGGCCCCTGTACCGCCTCCTCATGCTGCTGCCAGGTCCAGAGTCTCTAATGGGTCCCTGTACGGCCTCCCATTGCTGCTGTCTCCATCGCCACACTCTGCCATGTGCCACTTTCAGGTCTCCTCACACTGCTGGTGTGTTCCATTTTGTCATAGGGTGCTGGCAGATTACGGGCCTCCCATTGCTGCTGCCAGGCCTGTAATCTGCCATGGGCCCCTGTACCGCCTCCTCATGCTGCTGCCAAGTCCAGAATCTCTCATGGGTCCCTGTACGGCCTCCCATTGCTGCTGTCTCCATCGCCACACTCTGCCATGTGCCACTTTCAGGTCTCCTCACACTGCTGGTGTGTTCCATTTTGTCATAGGGTGCTGGCAGATTACGAGCCTCCCATTGCTGCTGCCAGGCCTGTAATCTGCCATGGGCCCCTGTACCGCCTCCTCATGCTGCTGCCAGGTCCAGAGTCTCTAATGGGTCCCTGTACGGCCTCCCATTGCTGCTGTCTCCATCGCCACACTCTGCCATGTGCCACTTTCAGGTCTCCTCACACTGCTGGTGTGTTCCATTTTGTCATAGGGTGCTGGCAGATTACGGGCCTCCCATTGCTGCTGCCAGGCCCGTAATCTGCCATGGGCCCCCTTATCGCCTCCTCATGCTGCTGCCAGGTACAGAGTGTCTAATGGGTCCCTGTACGGCCTCCCATTGCTGCTGTCTCCATCGCCACACTCTGCCATGTGCCACTTTCAGGTCTCCTCACACTGCTGGTGTGTTCCATTTTGTCATAGGGTGCTGGCAGATTACGTGCCTCCCATTGCGGCTGCCAGGCCCGTAATCTGCCATGGGCCCCCGTACCGCCTCCTCATGCTGCTGCCAGGTACAGAGTCTCTCATGGGTCCCTGTACGGCCTCCCATTGCTGCTCTCTCCATCGCCACACTCTGCCATGTGCCACTTTCAGGTCTCCTCACTCTGCTGGTGTTTTCCATTTTGTCATAGGGTGCTGGCAGATTACGGGCCTCCCATTGCTGCTGCCAGGCCTGTAATCTGCCATGGGCCCCTGTACCGCCTCCTCATGCTGCTGCCAGGTACAGAGTGTCTAATGGGTCCCTGTACGGCCTCCCATTGCTGCTGTCTCCATCGCCACACTCTGCCATGTGCCACTTTCAGGTCTCCTCCTACTGCTGGTGTGTTCCATTTTGTCATAGGGTGCTGGCAGATTACGGGCCTCCCATTGCTGCTGCCAGGCCTGTAATCTGCCAAGGGCCCCTGTACCGCCTCCTCATGCTGCTGCCAGGTCCAGAGTGTCTAATGGGTCCCTGTACGGCCTCCCATTGCTGCTGCCAGGCCTGTAATCTGCCATGGGCCCCTGTACCGCCTCCTCATGCTGCTGCCAGGTCCAGAATCTCTCATGGGTCCCTGTACGGCCTCCCATTGCTGCTGTCTCCATCGCCACACTCTGCCATGTGCCACTTTCAGGTCTCCTCACACTGCTGGTGTGTTCCATTTTGTCATAGGATGCTGGCAGATTACGGGCCTCCCATTGTTGCTGCCAGGCCTGTAATCTGCCATGGGCCCCTGTACCGCCTCCTCATGCTGCTGCCAGGTACAGAGTGTCTAATGGGTCCCTGTACGGCCTCCCATTGCTGCTGTCTCCATCGCCACACTCTGCCATGTGCCACTTTCAGGTCTCCTCACACTGCTGGTGTGTTCCATTTTGTCATAGGGTGCTGGCAGATTACGGGCCTCCCATTGCTGCTGCCAGGCCTGTAATCTGCCATGGGCCCCTGTACCGCCTCCTCATGCTGCTGCCAGGTCCAGAGTCTCTCATGGGTCCCTGTACGGCCTCCCATTGCTGCTGTCTCCATCACCACACTCTGCCATGTGCCACTTTCAGGTCTCCTCACACTGCTGTTGTGTTCCATTTTGTCATAGGGTGCTGGCAGATTACGGGCCTCCCATTGCTGCTGCCAGGCCTGTAATCTGCCATGGGCCCCCGTACCGCCTCCTCATGCTGCTGCCAGCTACAGAGTCTCTCATGGGTCCCTGTACGGCCTCCCATTGCTGCTGTCTCCATCGCCACACTCTGCCATGTGCCACTTTCAGGTCTCCTCACACTGCTGGTGTGTTCCATTTTGTCATAGGGTGCTGGCAGATTACGGGCCTCCCATTGCTGCTGCCAGGCCTGTAATCTGCCATGGGCCCCTGTACCGCCTCCTCATGCTGCTGCCAGGTCCAGAATCTCTCATGGGTCCCTGTACGGCCTCCCATTGCTGCTGTCTCCATCGCCACACTCTGCCATGTGCCACTTTCAGGTCTCCTCACACTGCTGGTGTGTTCCATTTTGTCATAGGATGCTGGCAGATTACGGGCCTCCCATTGTTGCTGCCAGGCCTGTAATCTGCCATGGGCCCCTGTACCGCCTCCTCATGCTGCTGCCAGGTACAGAGTGTCTAATGGGTCCCTGTACGGCCTCCCATTGCTGCTGTCTCCATCGCCACACTCTGCCATGTGCCACTTTCAGGTCTCCTCACACTGCTGGTGTGTTCCATTTTGTCATAGGGTGCTGGCAGATTACGGGCCTCCCATTGCTGCTGCCAGGCCTGTAATCTGCCATGGGCCCCTGTACCGCCTCCTCATGCTGCTGCCAGGTACAGAGTCTCTCATGGGTCCCTGTACGGCCTCCCATTGCTGCTGTCTCCATCACCACACTCTGCCATGTGCCACTTTCAGGTCTCCTCACACTGCTGTTGTGTTCCATTTTGTCATAGGGTGCTGGCAGATTACGGGCCTCCCATTGCTGCTGCCAGGCCTGTAATCTGCCATGGGCCCCTGTACCGCCTCCTCATGCTGCTGCCAGGTCCACAGTGTCTCATGGGTCCCTGTACGGCCTCCCATTGCTGCTGTCTCCATCGCCACACTCTGCCATGTGCCACTTTCAGGTCTCCTCACACTGCTGGTGTGTTCCATTTTGTCATAGGGTGCTGGCAGATTACGGGCCTCCCATTGCTGCTGCCAGGCCTGTAATCTGCCATGGGCCCCCGTACCGCCTCCTCATGCTGCTGCCAGGTACAGAGTCTCTCATGGGTCCCTGTACGGCCTCCCATTGCTGCTCTCTCCATCGCCACACTCTGCCATGTGCCACTTTCAGGTCTCCTCACTCTGCTGGTGTGTTCCATTTTGTCATAGGGTGCTGGCAGATTACGGGCCTCCCATTGCTGCTGCCAGGCCTGTAATCTGCCATGGGCCCCTGTACCGCCTCCTCATGCTGCTGCCAGGTACAGAGTGTCTAATGGGTCCCTGTACGGCCTCCCATTGCTGCTGTCTCCATCGCCACACTCTGCCATGTGCCACTTTCAGGTCTCCTCCTACTGCTTGTGTGTTCCATTTTGTCATAGGGTGCTGGCAGATTACGGGCCTCCCATTGCTGCTGCCAGGCCTGTAATCTGCCAAGGGCCCCTGTACCGCCTCCTCATGCTGCTGCCAGGTCCAGAGTCTCTAATGGGTCCCTGTACGGCCTCCCATTGCTGCTGTCTCCATCGCCACACTCTGCCATGTGCCACTTTCAGGTCTCCTCACACTGCTGGTGTGTTCCATTTTGTCATAGGGTGCTGGCAGATTACGGGCCTCCCATTGCTGCTGCCAGGCCTGTAATCTGCCATGGGCCCCTGTACCGCCTCCTCATGCTGCTGCCAAGTCCAGAATCTCTCATGGGTCCCTGTACGGCCTCCCATTGCTGCTGTCTCCATCGCCACACTCTGCCATGTGCCACTTTCAGGTCTCCTCACACTGCTGGTGTGTTCCATTTTGTCATAGGGTGCTGGCAGATTACGAGCCTCCCATTGCTGCTGCCAGGCCTGTAATCTGCCATGGGCCCCTGTACCGCCTCCTCATGCTGCTGCCAGGTCCAGAGTCTCTAATGGGTCCCTGTACGGCCTCCCATTGCTGCTGTCTCCATCGCCACACTCTGCCATGTGCCACTTTCAGGTCTCCTCACACTGCTGGTGTGTTCCATTTTGTCATAGGGTGCTGGCAGATTACGGGCCTCCCATTGCTGCTGCCAGGCCCGTAATCTGCCATGGGCCCCCTTATCGCCTCCTCATGCTGCTGCCAGGTACAGAGTGTCTAATGGGTCCCTGTACGGCCTCCCATTGCTGCTGTCTCCATCGCCACACTCTGCCATGTGCCACTTTCAGGTCTCCTCACACTGCTGGTGTGTTCCATTTTGTCATAGGGTGCTGGCAGATTACGTGCCTCCCATTGCGGCTGCCAGGCCCGTAATCTGCCATGGGCCCCCGTACCGCCTCCTCATGCTGCTGCCAGGTACAGAGTCTCTCATGGGTCCCTGTACGGCCTCCCATTGCTGCTCTCTCCATCGCCACACTCTGCCATGTGCCACTTTCAGGTCTCCTCACTCTGCTGGTGTTTTCCATTTTGTCATAGGGTGCTGGCAGATTACGGGCCTCCCATTGCTGCTGCCAGGCCTGTAATCTGCCATGGGCCCCTGTACCGCCTCCTCATGCTGCTGCCAGGTACAGAGTGTCTAATGGGTCCCTGTACGGCCTCCCATTGCTGCTGTCTCCATCGCCACACTCTGCCATGTGCCACTTTCAGGTCTCCTCCTACTGCTGGTGTGTTCCATTTTGTCATAGGGTGCTGGCAGATTACGGGCCTCCCATTGCTGCTGCCAGGCCTGTAATCTGCCAAGGGCCCCTGTACCGCCTCCTCATGCTGCTGCCAGGTCCAGAGTGTCTAATGGGTCCCTGTACGGCCTCCCATTGCTGCTGCCAGGCCTGTAATCTGCCATGGGCCCCTGTACCGCCTCCTCATGCTGCTGCCAGGTCCAGAATCTCTCATGGGTCCCTGTACGGCCTCCCATTGCTGCTGTCTCCATCGCCACACTCTGCCATGTGCCACTTTCAGGTCTCCTCACACTGCTGGTGTGTTCCATTTTGTCATAGGATGCTGGCAGATTACGGGCCTCCCATTGTTGCTGCCAGGCCTGTAATCTGCCATGGGCCCCTGTACCGCCTCCTCATGCTGCTGCCAGGTACAGAGTGTCTAATGGGTCCCTGTACGGCCTCCCATTGCTGCTGTCTCCATCGCCACACTCTGCCATGTGCCACTTTCAGGTCTCCTCACACTGCTGGTGGGTTCCATTTTGTCATAGGGTGCTGGCAGATTACGGGCCTCCCATTGCTGCTGCCAGGCCTGTAATCTGCCATGGGCCCCTGTACCGCCTCCTCATGCTGCTGCCAGGTCCAGAGTCTCTCATGGGTCCCTGTACGGCCTCCCATTGCTGCTGTCTCCATCACCACACTCTGCCATGTGCCACTTTCAGGTCTCCTCACACTGCTGTTGTGTTCCATTTTGTCATAGGGTGCTGGCAGATTACGGGCCTCCCATTGCTGCTGCCAGGCCTGTAATCTGCCATGGGCCCCTGTACCGCCTCCTCATGCTGCTGCCAGGTCCACAGTGTCTCATGGGTCCCTGTACGGCCTCCCATTGCTGCTGTCTCCATCGCCACACTCTGCCATGTGCCACTTTCAGGTCTCCTCACACTGCTGGTGTGTTCCATTTTGTCATAGGGTGCTGGCAGATTACGGGCCTCCCATTGCTGCTGCCAGGCCTGTAATCTGCCATGGGCCCCTGTACTGCCTCCTCATGCTGCTGCCAAGTCCAGAATCTCTCATGGGTCCCTGTACGGCCTCCCATTGCTGCTGTCTCCATCGCCACACTCTGCCATGTGCCACTTTCAGGTCTCCTCACACTGCTGGTGTGTTCCATTTTGTCATAGGATGCTGGCAGATTACGGGCCTCCCATTGCTGCTGCCAGGCCTGTAATCTGCCATGGGCCCCTGTACCGCCTCCTCATGCTGCTGCCAGGTACAGAGTGTCTAATGGGTCCCTGTACGGCCTCCCATTGCTGCTGTCTCCATCGCCACACTCTGCCATGTGCCACTTTCAGGTCTCCTCACACTGCTGGTGGGTTCCATTTTGTCATAGGGTGCTGGCAGATTACGTGCCTCCCATTGCTGCTGCCAGGCCCGTAATCTGCCATGGGCCCCCGTACCGCCTCCTCATGCTGCTGCCAGGTACAGAGTCTCTCATGGGTCCCTGTACGGCCTCCCATTGCTGCTCTCTCCATCGCCACACTCTGCCATGTGCCACTTTCAGGTCTCCTCACACTGCTGGTGTGTTCCATTTTGTCATAGGGTGCTGGCAGATTACGGGCCTCCCATTGCTGCTGCCAGGCCCGTAATCTGCCATGGGCCCCTGTACCGCCTCCTCATGCTGCTGCCAGGTCCAGAATCTCTCATGGGTCTCTGTACTTCCTCCCATTGCTGCTGTCTCCATCGCCACACTCTGCCATGTGCCACTTTCAGGTCTCCTCACACTGCTGGTGTGTTCCATTTTGTCATAGGATGCTGCCAGATTACGGGCCTCCCATTGCTGCTGCCAGGCCCGTAATCTGCCATGGGCACCCTTACCGCCTCCTCATGCTGCTGCCAGGTCCAGAGTCTCTCATGGGTCCCTGTACGGCCTCCCATTGCTGCTGTTTCCATCGCCACACTCTGCCATGTGCCACTTTCAGGTCTCCTCACACTGCTGGTGTGTTCCATTTTGTCATAGGGTGCTGGCAGATTACGGGCCTCCCATTGCTGCTGCCAGGCCTGTAATCTGCCATGGGCCCCTGTACCGCCTCCTCATGCTGCTGCCAGGTCCAGAATCTCTCATGGGTCCCTGTACGGCCTCCCATTGCTGCTGTCTCCATCGCCACACTCTGCCATGTGCCACTTTCAGGTCTCCTCACACTGCTGGTGTGTTCCATTTTGTCATAGGGTGCTGGCAGATTACGGGCCTCCCATTGCTGCTGCCAGGCCTGTAATCTGCCATGGGCCCCTGTACCGCCTCCTCATGCTGCTGCCAGGTCCAGAATCTCTCATGGGTCCCTGTACGGCCTCCCATTGCTGCTGTCTCCATCGCCACACTCTGCCATGTGCCACTTTCAGGTCTCCTCACACTGCTGGTGTGTTCCATTTTGTCATAGGGTGCTGGCAGATTACGGGCCTCCCATTGCTGCTGCCAGGCCTGTAATCTGCCATGGGCCCCTGTACCGCCTCCTCATGCTGCTGCCAGGTCCAGAGTCTCTCATGGGTCCCTGTACGGCCTCCCATTGCTGCTGTCTCCATCGCCACACTCTGCCATGTGCCACTTTCAGGTCTCCTCACACTGCTGGTGTGTTCCATTTTGTCATAGGGTGCTGGCAGATTACGGGCCTCCCATTGCTGCTGCCAGGCCCATAATCTGCCATGGGCCCCCTTATCGCCTCCTCATGCTGCTGCCAGGTCCAGAGTCTCTCATGGGTCCCTGTACGGCCTCCCATTGCTGCTGTCTCCATCGCCACACTCTGCTATGTGCCACTTTCAGGTCTCCTCACACTGCTGGTGTGTTCCATTTTGTCATAGGGTGCTGGCAGATTACGGGCCTCCCATTGCTGCTGCCAGACCTGTAATCTGCCATGGGCCCCTGTACCGCCTCCTCATGCTGCTGCCAAGTCCAGAATCTCTCATGGGTCCCTGTACGGCCTCCCATTGCTGCTGTCTCCATCGCCACACTCTGCCATGTGCCACTTTCAGGTCTCCTCACACTGCTGGTGTGTTCCATTTTGTCATAGGATGCTGGCAGATTACGGGCCTCCCATTGCTGCTGCCAGGCCTGTAATCTGCCATGGACCCCTGTACCGCCTCCTCATGCTGCTGCCAGGTCCAGAGTCTCTCATGGGTCCCTGTACGGCCTCCCATTGCTGCTGTCTCCATCGCCACACTCTGCCATGTGCCACTTTCAGGTCTCCTCACACTGCTGGTGTGTTCCATTTTGTCATAGGGTGCTGGCAGATTACGGGCCTCCCATTGCTGCTGCCAGGCCCGTAATCTGCCATGGGCCCCTGTACCGCCTCCTCATGCTGCTGCCAGGTACAGAGTGTCTAATGGGTCCCTGTACGGCCTCCCATTGCTGCTGTCTCCATCGCCACACTCTGCCATGTGCCACTTTCAGGTCTCCTCACACTGCTGGTGTGTTCCATTTTGTCATAGGGTGCTGGCAGATTACGGGCCTCCCATTGCTGCTGCCAGGCCCGTAATCTGCCATGGGCCCCCGTACCGCCTCCTCATGCTGCTGCCAGGTCCAGAGTCTCTCATGGGTCCCTGTACGGCCTCCCATTGCTGCTGTCTCCATCGCCACACTCTGCCATGTGCCACTTTCAGGTCTCCTCACACTGCTGGTGTGTTCCATTTTGTCATAGGGTGCTGGCAGATTACGGGCCTCCCATTGCTGCTGCCAGGCCCGTAATCTGCCATGGTCCCCTTTACCGCCTCCTCATGCTCCTGCCAGGTCCAGAGTCTCTCATGGGTCCCTGTACGGCCTCCCATTGCTGCTGTCTCCATCGCCACACTCTGCCATGTGCCACTTTCAGGTCTCCTCACACTGCTGGTGTGTTCCATTTTGTCATAGGGTGCTGGCAGATTACGGGCCTCCCATTGCTGCTGCCAGGCCTGTAATCTGCCATGGGCCCCTGTACCGCCTCCTCATGCTGCTGCCAGGTCCAGAGTCTCTCATGGGTCCCTGTACGGCCTCCCATTGCTGCTGTCTCCATCGCCACACTCTGCCATGTGCCACTTTCAGGTCTCCTCACACTGCTGGTGTGTTCCATTTTGTCATAGGGTGCTGGCAGATTACGGGCCTCCCATTGCTGCTGCCAGGCCCGTAATCTGCCATGGGCCCCCGTACCGCCTCCTCATGCTGCTGCCAGGTCCAGAGTCTCTCATGGGTCCCTGTACGGCCTCCCATTGCTGCTGTCTCCATCGCCACACTCTGTCATGTGCCACTTTCAGGTCTCCTCACACTGCTGGTGGGTTCCATTTTGTCATAGGGTGCTGGCAGATTACGGGCCTCCCATTGCTGCTGCCAGGCCCGTAATCTGCCATGGGCCCCCGTACCGACTCCTCATGCTGTGACGTTGCAACAAGGTGGAATTCAACCCTACATATGTTAACCGCCTTTACGAACAGCGAAAGGCCATCACCGACTTCCTGATGTTACAAGCGGATAAAGGTACTCCCCTGTGTAACTTAGATGTCAGCCATTGGCAGCTCATGCGTGACACCTGCCGCTTGCTCAGGCCCTTTGAGGAGGCCACGCTATTCTTGAGTCGGCAGGACTATGGGATGAACGACGTCATTCCTCTGTTGCACGTCCTGGAACAAATGCTGTTAACAATGGCGGGTCAGGGTGCGGTAGACGTGGCGCACAGATCTCAACGCCACATGACCCCTGTGGGGGCAGGACAGGAAGAAGAGGAGGAGGTAGAGGAGGATATTGGTGCTCAGGAATTATTGAGTGAAATGGGTGGTTTTTCCAGTCAGCGGACAGGAGTGGAGGAGCAGGAGCATCTGGTAGAGGAGGAGGAGGAGACAGAGGACCCAGACGCACCGTGGCAGTATGCTGTGGAGATGGAGGCAGGGAGTCCCTCGCATTCCTTGGCACAAATGGCCCATAGCATGCTCGGTTGCTTGCGTAGCGACAGCCGAATAATAACCATCAGACAGAGGGATGACTTTTGGCTGTCCACCTTGTTGGATCCTCGCTACCGTTCAAAAATGGTGGCCTTTTTCACACCTGCTGAGAGGGAGGCCAAAATAACGTACTATAAAAACCACCTATGTAGTCAGTTGGTCTCTGACTTTCTGCGCCAACGTCCATCCTCAGACACTGTGGGCCCTGTGCACTCGCGTTCCGCTGCCATGGCAGCAGTGGAGGGGTGGGGTGGTAGGAGCAGTGGCAGCTCCACCAGCAGCAGCTGCCTCAGTCTGCAGTCGATGATGAGTAGCTTTCTTCACCAGCGCAGTGAGGAAACTACTAACCAGCCGCAGCAGCAGCATCAGCATCAGGTGGACCTGGAGCAGGACCTCAAACAACAGGCTCGGGCCTACTTGGACAGCACCCTGCCAACCGAGGTAGACAATCCCCTTGACTACTGGGCAACAAAACTTGACCTTTGGCCCCAACTAGCTGAATTTGCCCTTGAAAGGCTGTCATGCCCGGCCAGTAGCGTGGCATCGGAGCGCGTGTTTAGTGCGGCAGGAGGTATTGTAACTCCGCGGAGGACACGACTGTCCACCCAAAGTGTGGAGAGACTCACGTTTGTGAAAATGAATCAGGCGTGAATTAGTCTGGATTTCAAACCACCAGTTCCTGACACAACTGACTAAATCCGCCATGAATCATGCCCCAAACATGTTATTATTTTTAACGTAGGCCTCTGTATGGCCTTCAATTTAAGCTGCTTACGCTTCGCCACTCTGCCATGGGCCCCTGTACCGCCTCCTCTTGCTGCTGCCAGGTCCAGAGTGTGTCATGGGTCCCTGTACGGCCTCCCATTGCTGCTGACTTCATCGCCAGACTCTGCCATGTGCCACTTTCAGGTCTCCTTACACTGTTGGTGGGTTCCATTTTGTCATAGGGTGCTGGCAGATTACGGGCCTCCCATTGCTGCTGCCAGGCCCGTAATCTGCCATGGGCCCCCGTACCGCCTCCTCATGCTGCTGCCAGGTCCAGAGTGTGTCATGGGTCCCTGTACGGCCTCCCATTGCTGCTGTCTCCATCGCCACACTCTGCCATGTGCCACTTTCAGGTCTCCTCACACTGCTGGTGGGTTCCATTTTGTCATAGGGTGCTGGCAGATTACGGGCCTCCCATTGCTGCTGCCAGGCCCGTAATCTGCCATGGGCCCCCGTACCGCCTCCTCATGCTGCTGCCAGGTCCAGAGTGTGTCATGGGTCCCTGTACGGCCTCCCATTGCTGCTGTCTCCATCGCCACACTCTGCCATGTGCCACTTTCAGGTCTCCTCACACTGCTGGTGGGTTCCATTTTGTCATAGGGTGCTGGCAGATTACGGGCCTCCCATTGCTGCTGCCAGGCCCGTAATCTGCCATGGGCCCCCGTACCGCCTCCTCATGCTGCTGCCAGGTCCAGAGTGTCTCATGGGTCCCTGTACGGCCTCCCATTGCTGCTGTCTCCATCGCCACAGTCTGCCATGTGCCACTTTCAGGTCTCCTTACACTGCTGGTGGGTTCCATTTTGTCATAGGGTGCTGGCAGATTACGGGCCTCCCATTGCTGCTGCCATGCCGTAATCTGCCATGGGCCCCCGTACCCCCTCCTTATGCTGCTGCCAGGTCCAGAGTCTCTCATGGGTCCCTGTACGGCCTCCCATTGCTGCTGTCTCCATCGCCACACTCTGCCATGTGCCACTTTCAGGTCTCCTCACACTGCTGGTGTGTTCCATTTTGTCATAGGGTGCTGGCAGATTACGGGCCTCCCATTGCTGCTGCCAGGCCCGTAATCTGCCATGGGCCCCCGTACCGCCTCCTCATGCTGCTGCCAGGTCCAGAGTGTCTCATGGGTCCCTGTACAGCCTCCCATTGCTGCTGTCTCCATCGCCACACTCTGCCATGTGCCACTTTCATGTCTCCTCACACTGCTGGTGGGTTCCATTTTTGTCATAGGGTGCTGTATGGCCTCATATTGCTGCTGCCTCCACCGCCACACTGTGGCTCCACACTCTGGTTTTGGCCCCGTGACTGCCCAAATGAGTGAAGTGTGCGGTGATTCTAAGATCGACGGCACTCATCTGCATGTCATACTGACTGACAGTATTATTTCTCTTCCCCAGCAGACTCCAAGGGCATTTAAATTAAAGGTACAGTGTTCTGCATTAATATAAAGGCTCTCTGAAGCCTAGAAACCCTTTTTATAAGTTAAATTCGCAGCGAATATATTCGCATCGAATCAAAATTATTCCTCGAATTCGCCGAATCAGCTGAATCGAATTTTTGAATATTTCGCTCATCTCTAGTTGTTGGTGACAGATGGACTGGTATGAGTATTTTAAAAACTGCTGATCCACTAGGATTTCCATGCACAACCATCTCTAGGGTTTACAGAGAATGGTCAGAAAAAGAGAAAATATCCAGTGAGTGGCAGTTGTGTGGACGAAAATGTCTTGTTGATGTCAGAGGAGAATGGACAAACTGGTTTTGGTTTTGATTGTAGATGATAGAAAAGCAACAGTAACTCAAATAACCACTCATTACAACCAATGTATGCAGAATACCATCTCTGAATGCACAACACATCAAACCTTGAAGCAGATCAGCTACAGCAACAGAAGACCACACCTGGTGCCACTCCTGTAAGTTAAGAGAAGGAAATGGAGGCTACAATTCATACAAGCTCACCAAAATTGAACAATAAAAGATTGGAAAAATGGTCTGATAAGTCTCGATTTCAGCTGTGACATTCAGATGGTAGGCTCAGAATTTGGTGTAAACAGCATGAAAGCATGGATCCATCCTGCCTTGTATTAATGAATCAGGCTAGTGGTGTGATGGTGTGGGGGATATTTTCTTTGCATGCTTTGGGTCCCTTAGTACCAATTGAGCATCGTTTCAATGCCACAGCCTCCCTGAAGATTATGTACTTTATATAGGGTGCGCTTGTTGGAGCCCAACCTCTGTAGCTATAGGATAAAGGTGCCAGATGGATATCAGGGATGGATGGATGGATGTGAGCAGTAACACTGAGGCAGCTTTTCTTTGAGTGGAAGCAAGGCTCTAATGCAGTAACAAGAAAAAGAGAGGAAGGCGCCTCTAAGTGCAGTATTGACAATTTATTTAGTAAACAATGGATAAATTGCACTTACAAGATAAATAGTTAAAAAGACTCATCGTGTGGTAATTAGATCCAGGTGGGACATCCAGTCATCCAGCAGCAAACTCTGTTTATAGGATCAGGAATTGGAGTCCAGGATGTGCCTGTGCATCAAAATGAAGCTAGGAGAGCAGAGTCGGATGTAAGAGGTGAAGGGGGCGGCAATGCATTTTGGAGCATGCTCAATAGGCTCCTTCTTCAGACCTGAGCCCCAGTAGAACCCTGACATTTTTATAGTGTGAAGTCAATGGGAGGGAGGCAAGTAGTTCCTGGGTCCTAAGGACCTACATGTTTTCCTGCATCGTACAGGAATTAATACAGGTATAAAAAAGATATAAAAATAGAAATAAAAACACACGAGAGAATAGCTCTAATGCTTTTGGGTTAAAAAGTATACGAGTTTGTATGTATACATATAATAACATATATCTAAAAAAATGGCATATTCGATAGAAGGGAAATAGAAAATGACAATTAAATCTAAAAATAAATAGAACAATGGAGGTGAAAATAAATGTTAATAATAATGAATAAATCAATGAGAAAGGTAGATTAAATAAATAAAAAATTTATAGAAATAAATATAAAAGCAAGATTAAAAACAAAATTAGAAAAACGCATTTTAATAAATGGGCTTGCAATAATAGTATGTGAATTATGTACTGTATCTCCTTATTATCCCATTTGTGATGTACTAAAAGGGATTGTAGTTAAGTAAGAGAGGGATAAGAAAGGGATATACCTAAATTTGTTGGAGGAAAGGACTACTAGTGATAAAGTACAAACAGCTGTATTAGTATATTGTGTTGATATTTATAACCACCATTTGGAAGGAAGCATAAAGCGTTCTTACCCTTCGTTAACCTTTTTTGGCTAGCACCGTCGCCTTATAGAGGATGGAAAAGATCAGCATAGCATACCCAGACATTTCCTTGAATGCCACGATAAATCCACTGATGGTCTTAGTGTGTGGATCATTGAAGGAATGCCACGGGACCTCCTTGTGGCAGAGCGCTTTATGCGTCTCTGTCAGAGGGAAACTTTTTGGATCTACACCTTGGATGTGTTATCCCCTGGTGGCCTAAATGAAGAGCTTGAAATAAGCTCCATTTTATAGAGACATTCGCTTCCTTCCAAATGGTGGTTATAAATATCGACACAATATCCTTATACAGCTGTTTGTACTTTATCACTTGTAGTCCTTTCCTCCAACAAATTTAGGTATATCCCTTCCTTATCCCTCTCTCATTTAACTACAATCCTTTTTATCCTGGTCAACCTGGTCTCTGCCCCAAGGACTGCTTCGATTGCTACCACACACTAGTGGAGTATTAGTTTAAGGTACAGCAAGGCACAGTCTAGAGCACATATATAAACAGGGTCTCAAAAGATGTTAGGTAGTCAGAAAACTAGCTATCGCATTTTGACAGACCCTAACATCTGGATTTTAGTTTTAAAAAAAACGTTTTTAAAACATTACAAAAGTAAAAAAAGTAAAACAAAAACATAAAAAAAATAGTTATTTTATTGAGTTACTGTTTTATTGTTAACCATTGTTGTTTTGTTTTGCAGGAATACCATTCAGCTGCAGCACAGATCTGTTTATTCTGACAGCCACAGGGTGTGCTCTCAGAATATACTGTACATCAGTGTGTGCAGCGCTACTGGATGAAACCTTTCATTCGCAGTTAAAAAAGAACATATATGCCGAAGCAAGGGGGCCTGGAGTGGTCAGTGCGTAGATCGCTTCTATGCCTCTGCATATGATTTTTTTTCATATTTTTTTGGCACAGATTTAAAAAAGGTGTTTTATGGAGTTATTGTTCTATCTCTACTTTTTTTTATTGTTAACCTTTGCTTTCTTTTCAGGTACACCATTCAGCTGCAGCACCAATTTGTTTATTTTGACAGCAACAGGGTGGGCTTTCAGAACATAGGTCAGTGGATGCAGTGCTGCTGGATGAGATTTCTCATCTTCAGTTAAAACAAAGAACATAAATGCCCAAGCACGGGGGCCTGGTGGATCAGTGGGTGGATTGATCCTATGCTTCGGCATGTATTGTTAAAATCTTTTTTTGGTAGAGATTTCTTCATCCACATCGATCGATGTGAATAGAGGAACGAGCTGAACAAAAAAAAAGAACATTTTATGTATTCCCAACATTACAAGTGGGGAGATGCAAGGGGGGTATATTCTAATGGTGAGCATACCACACACTTTTTCTTGCAGAGATTTCTTCTCTTTTTTTATTCAGCCCACGGGCTGCATAAAAAAAAGAGAAAAAGAACATAACATATATGCCCAACAAGGACCAGCAACGTACTGGTACAACACAGTGGTTATACCAGTATAATGCCTGCAGCTGCAGGAATCATCCTGTTATCGTTTTTTTTTCAGCCAGCGATCGGCTTTAATGTAAAAGCAATCCTAGTGGATAATTAGCAGCAGGATTGCTTTTACAAGCAACGGGAGGAGATGCCCCTCCTCCGCTGCCTTCCACGGCTTTCTAGGGCAGTCTCGTGCCATCGGGGAACCTGAGAATGCAGTTGGAATTTCCTCCAGGTGACCATAGAGCTGATTGGAGACTGGAATAGCTCCAATCATCTTTATAGTCTAAGAAACCGGAAGCTACAAGTATTTCATCACTTCGGTTTTGCTGGATATAAAGAGTGCCATTTTTAAATTGGGAAAGCATTTGATCACACCGATCTTGGTGAGATCAGATGGTTTAAGGGCAGAGGAGATATCTAGAGTCTAATAGACCCCAGATCTCTCAGAAAAGAAAACCTGCTACTGCCTATTGCTATCACAGGGGATATTTACCTTCCCTGTGATAACAATAAAAGTAATAAAAAAATGAAAGGAACAGTGTAAAAATAAAATCTAAATAAATAAAAAATTGAAGTACCCTCATCCCCCCCGGGCGTGCAACAGCCTATGCAAGCTTTGGCCCTGTGTCAGTATGTAAACAGCAGTTGCACCATGCATGTGAGGTATCCCCGCAAACGTCAGATCAAGGGCAGTAATTCTAGCACTATGTGTAAATCTAAAATTGTAGCCTGTAAAGGCTTTTAAAGTGTTGCCTATGGATATTAAAAATGTATGTAGTTTGTTGATGTTGCACGGGGTGTACACAGTTTTAAAGCATGCCATGTTTGGTATCTATGTACTCGGCATAAAATCATCTTTTATATCTTACCAAACAATTGGCCAAAACATTGTGTATTAAAATTCAAAAAGTGTATTTTTAAAAAACAATTTGAAAAATCACTGCGCAAGTACTGTGTGACATAAAAAATTGCAAAAAATGCAGATTTTTTTCTTTATGTGAACAAAAAGTGTCAGAAAATACTTGGTCTTAAAGTAGTTAGAAGAGTGGGTGATGTGTGGCATAAGCTTCTAATGTTGAGCATAAAATGCCAAGATAACAACCCCCCAATGATCCCTTTTTGGAAAGTAGACACCCCAAACTAGAGGCATGTTGAATCAATAGAAGAATTTATTTTTTACCACAAGTTTTTGAAAATTACCAAAAACATTTTTTCTTTTACGCAAAGTTGTTACTTAAATTATATATTTCTTACACATGCCATGGGCATATGTGGAATTACTCTCCAAAATACATTCTTCTACTTCTCCTGAGTATGGGGATACCACATGTGAGACACTTTTTGGCAGTCTAGCCACATACAGGACCCCAAAATCCAATAAACACCTTCAGGCTTTTAAAAGGCTTTAGTTCCTCATTACACTTCCTGACTACCTATCACAGTTTTTGCAGAGGCCCTGAAATGTCAGAATAGTACAAAACTCCCCCAAATAACCCCTTTTTTGGACAGTAGACACCCCAAATAATTTGATAAGAGGCATGTTGAGTATTTTGTAGATCTCGTTTGTTGCCACAAATTTTTGGAAAATGAAAACAAAAACATATTATTATTTTATTTTATTTTTCAAAACCTTGTGATAAAAAATTAGATCTGCAAAATATTCACCATGCCTCTTATTAAATTCCTTGGGGGTGTTTACTTTCAAAAAGAGGTCATTTGGTGGTCGTGGGGGGGATTGGTGCTATCCTGGCATTTCAGGGCCTCTGACACTGTGATTAAGTAGTGAGGAAGTGAAATAAGAAATTTACGAACCATCAGGCTTTGAAAGGGGTCACTGGATTTCAGGCTCCTGTGTGCAGCTAGTTTCCCAAAAAGTCTCACACATGTGGTATCTCCATACTCAGGAGAAGTAGCAGAATATATTTTGGAGTGTAATTCCAAATATACCCCTGGCATGTGAGAGCAATATACCATTTAATTGACAACAATGACATAAAAAACAAATTTGTTTGTTATTTTCCAAAAACTTGTGAAGAAAAAAAATCTTCCATGGACTCAACATGCCTCTCAGCAAATAGCTTAGCGTGTCTACTTTTTGAAAAGGGGTCATTTAGGGGTTTTCGTACTGCCCTGACATTTTAGCACATCACGAAATGTGATAGGCAGTCAGAAAGTAAGTGTGTAAATTCCAGTATCTATACTATAGTTTGTAGACACTATACCTTTCACACAAACCAATTAATATACACTTATTGGGATTTTTTTTCCAAAGACATGTAGCAAAATACATTTTGTCCTAAATTTATGAAGATAGGTTATACTATAAAAGGTGACTACTTGTGAGCTATTATGAATGAGGTATTCAGTAAGCTATTATTTCTTGTCTGTTAGTATAGTGTACTAGGTTCGCTGGCACTTACACAAACCCACTTAATTGTGTTGTTATTATTCAATTATATAAATTAATTCATAAATCAATTTATAGTGCCGCGCTCCTATTTAAAATCCTTAACTTTAAATAATCTTACACTTATAAATACACTAAAAGTGCTTCAGTTAATACATAAATAATATTATATCAAATAAATATCTGTGACTTATAAAAAATAAATAAGATAATAATATAAATTAATCAAAATCATAATCTGTGGTGATACATATCGCGTGTGATCAGTTAATCAATATTGTGCAAATATATAAGTGGCTGTACATAAATTAATAAAGTGCATAAATAAAGTCTCTTATAAATATGTGCAAGTGTGCAGGTGAATTCCTTTTCCTCCCTCCAGGTGCCGTGTGATCTCAATATGCGCTAACCTTAATATTTGCCCAAATATATTTAGGCAAATAGACTTTTAATCCTTCCAGGATTGATGGGATAATGCTCATAAGCAAGATGTTCCAGGGATAATATAGATCTATTGGAATCCTCCTGTGCTCTCCTCTTTTTCCATATGCAGCTGCTCATGCATGAGTATAAACAGGCTCTATAGGTATCTCCTATTTCCCCTCCTGGGGACACCTCTTCCTCGTATGCTCCTTTCACCAGTATGGGGAATATATATCAAACGAAACAAAGAAGAAAGACCATGGTGCCTTATCCTTGTATGAAAAAGTGATTTATTGCTGCCAGGTGCGATGATATACAGCAGTATATGGCACTCTTGTGATACAGGTCAGCAGTGGATACAAGATCTGCAGTAGATATATATTATACTCTGCCTTTGCCTCTCTGTCTGCCTCTGCTTCTGCTTCTGCTGGAATCGCCGAACCTCTCCGATGCAACGCCGTGACGTCAGAGCCCCTCCCCTATATATGTATCACCACAGATTATGATTTTGATTAATTTATATTATTATCTTATTTATTTTTTATAAGTCACAGATATTTATTTGATATAATATCATTTATGTATTAACTGAAGCACTTTTAGTGTATTTATAAGTGTGAGATTATTTAAAGTTAAGGATTTTAAATAGGAGCGCGGCACTATAAATTGATTTATGAATTGATTTATGAAGATAGGTTATTCATTTGCAAAACTTTATAAGAGAAACTAAGAAAAATAGACCCAGTGGTGATTAAATACCACCAAAAGAAATCTCTATCTGTCTTAAAAAATTATAAAAATGTCATTTTCTTACAGTGGGGTAGATTTACTAAAACTACAGCACTCAGAATCTGGTGCAGCTGTGCATGTTAGCCAATCCGCTTCTAATTTCAGCTTGTTCAATTAAGCTTTGGCAATTCTATGGAGAATTGCACCATATTGTGCACTCTCCAGTTTTAGTAAATAACCCCCACGGCGTTCATTCAGAAAAGGGCAGAGCTGGTAAATGACAGCATCAAAAGGGGAACATAGACAGGGGCGTTGGGGGTGGCATTTACTAGAAATAATCTACTGTATTTTCCTCCTGCAGCTGCTGAATGCTGGCAGGAAGGAGAGGAGAAGCTGGCTTTCAGCTGCTGCAGGAGGATTCAATACAGCTGATTGGTTCTAGTAAATGTTGCCCCCCCCCTCAGGTGTAAGAGGTGAGTCTGCAGGGGCCCTCTGGAGCATGGGGTTGGGGGCACCCCTCTCAATGTGGCGCCTGGGGCACATGCCTGCCCCCTTTCCTGTTTCGGCCCTGATCATCAGCATCCTATGGATCACACACATTGTATCCTTCTACTGTGATCTGCCTACTGTAAGTGATCTCATAGAACAACGTGTACTTTCTTCTTCTCCTCCTCATCCTGTAGATCACACCATTGTATCCATCTACTGTAAGTGAGCTCAGGGACAGACATGCCAGTACAGTGTACCCACTGACCTGCACAAAACATGAGCAGAGAATAGACTGACCTGTATCCTGTAGAGGATGACTCCTGCTCCCTCTCTTCTCTCTCCTCTTTACTACACCAGGATGAACAACCCCTACATCATCACCCTCTCATTTACTCGGTTGGATCACACCATTACTGCACTACTCGGGGGACAGAAGATGTACTAACTACAACAAAGTAAACAGAAACATGCTGAAGTGTAGGAGTGGAGGCATATATAAATTGTTAGTGATATAGTTATTGGCAGCTATGGTTCCCTCCCTGGCCAATAACTATATCATACAACACTGATACAGTGCAGGACTGAACCATTACACAAAAAGGGTGGGGGAGCAAAGAAGAAAACTTTTCTCCTGTCTTGTTACGCAGCATGATAATTAAAAATAAAGTTAATATCAGAGCTGCGCTGATACCGTTTTTTTATTGGCGAGCACAAGTACTGATACTTGTGCTCAAGTACTCGCTGATACCAATTACTGATACCTTTGTGGTGCGGTTTGAGCCCATACAAAATGAGTGGCTCAAATTACACTGCAAATCGACCACACCAGGAGGGAAAGGTATTGATTTCAGTTATCAGAGCATTTGCATGAGTGCTTGAGCAAATGCTTGGTATCTGTGCAACCCTAGTTAATATAGTAAACATTACACGAATAGAAGTAGCTTTCCGGAAAACCATTTCAGAATAGTGTTTTATATTTTTCGAGACAAGTGCATCGTCCAATAGTATATGTCAATGTTTATATATTAGTTTGCGTAAATCCTGATGCTGTGATGAAAATATAGTAATGAATTTGACTGTAACTTGATCATTGTTACATGTATTAGGTTTAAACAATAAGGACGTTCTCTCTGAATTAAATGCCCTATTGTATGCCTTCTGCAACAAGTACTTACTGTAGCTTCTCTGAAGGAGGCGTTGTCAAAGCTGGGCAGCTTGAATCTTAAAATCTTTAAAAGGGATCCTAATGAGCTCTGTTGGAGGAAAGGAGCTTGGGAAAATAATAGAGTGTTGCAATTGCAGGTACCTGGAAAAAGTACCAATTAACTAGGGCAAATTCATCTTTCAGTAAATCATAGGAACAGAGTTCTCCCATTGAGAAGATATGCCTAAGAGTGTGAATACAGTGGAAAGATGAGGGAGGATGGAATAATCCCAGAGGGGATTATTATGAGACCAAATCCCAGGAGAGGAGGACCAAATCCCAGGAGAGGAGGACCATTTAAGTATTGTAATCAAAGCCCTTACTGTCATCCTCATGGGTTGGGTACAGGGAAGGAGGGATCTGGGACTCTTATGTATTATTTGGAGCAGATGTGAGGAGCCAGCTCTAAGTCCAGGGGTGAGTTCCCAACAGGGAGGGTAAGAAACAAATTCAGGGTAACGAATTGTGAAGCCAAGTAGTAGAAATGCAAGTAAGGCAGAGCTAGACTGCCTTCATCTACAGGGAGTTGGAGTTTAGTGATAGCTAATCTAGGTGGCTTGCCCACCCACTGAAAGGATATGAGGATAGAATCTATAGTGGGGAATACAGGGAGCCAGATCTGGCACTGTCTGAACATGCAGGTGAATTTAGATAGAAAAGGCATTTTAATTAAATTTGTCCACTCTACCAGAGAAAAGGAGAGAGGAGACCAAACTTCACATTTAGAGGAATGATGTTATGGTCCAGAAAGGAATGAAGATCAAGGAAGATATTAATTCCTAGGTATTGAAATTAATGAACCTATTGTAGAGGAGGCAGTACTGGGAAAGAGAGTGGATCTGGACCAATGTTCTGTCCTTGCTACTCCTTTCCCTTTGTATAACCTGACATGCAGCTAAACCCTCCTATTCTGCAATAAGCCAGACTGAATGTAATCTTGAAGCTTTATTAATAAAACAGGGTGGATGAAACTATTAGAAAAAAAATAGATAAAAAGTACATATAAGCAATAAATGAAGCATTCCAACACAAAAATTAGCTGTACATGGTAAAAAGTCCATGCTCACCAGTAATTCTGCCTGTAAGGGATATACTGTCAGTTCTGTCCATGACACGTGTTGCAGAGAATTATGGCTGTTTCCTTCTCTGGTTCCTTCTCTCTCAGTTTCAAGATGGAGTCTGAACTCCATTTCCTTTTCTTAATGTGAAAGAGTTTTTTTTAATAGGCTCTAGTTTATATAAAACAGTAAATTTCCCTGCTTGAGGCAGAACAACCAATTTAGTTTACTACCAGAGTAGGTTCCATATTCATTAAATGTCTGCAGGGTGGCAATCAGTGAGGACTGGACATCATTCAAGTACAATAACGTATCATCTGTGTATGATGAGAGCTTGTCCTCCAGCGATCCAACCCACAGGCCACAGATATTACGTGAATGAGGTTGGCCAAAAGCTGAATGACCAAAGCAAAGGGACAAAGAAAGTTGAAAAGAAGAGGAAAGGGTATTGTTGCCAAATACCCTGACTGTAGGGGCCGAGTACAGAGGTTTAATCTATTGGAAACAATTTGGTCCAAAACCAAATTTAGTTAAAGTCGCCCAGAGGAATGGCCACGCAATCAAATGCTTTTGACATAAAAAAATGTAATAACCCTGGTACCAACATTATCAATATTAATTGGAAAAACAGTCACCAAATATTGATGTCTGGGATAAACCTGGATTGATCTTTGTGAACCAGGGAAGTTATTACTGAATTTGGTCTAGCAGCCAGGACCTTTGCCAAAAGAAAAATTGGAGAGTTGGAAGAGCACCTAATAAGATCTTTTCTTGGGTTATGAATCAACACCATAACAGCTTCCAGCAAGGAGGAAGAGCCCTAACTAAATAAAAGAGCATTTTATGGCATGATCAGTCATATTTTTAATATCAATGCCAAAATTTCACAATTTCTGCCAGGGTATGCAGACTTTTGAGCACAACTGTACAATAGTTTTCCAAGTCACTAGGCTTGTATGCTACCATAGACAAATAGAGATTACAATAAAATGAGGAAAATGGGTTCCTGATAAATCTATGACAGGTAATAATTTGGTCATGGGGACCATAGATTCTAGGTATAGTTCTGGCAGCTGACTGCTCCCTAGATAGCCATGCAAGTAATCTACCACATTTGTCTCCTTGTTCACATATATGCTTTGTTTAGTGTATTAGGGCCTTACGTGTAAGTTCAGTGTGAATGTGAGAAATCTCTGATCTCAGTTCTATATAAGTTTTCTTTTGATTGTTGGTAACACATACACTCACCCTCCCACTTTACTAGGTACACCATGCTAGTACCGGGTTAAACCCTCTTTTGTCTTCAGAATTGCCTTAATTCTTCGTGGCATAGATTCAACAAGGTGTTGAATTCCTCGAGATTTTGGTCCACATTGACATGAGTTACTATTGTCTTTCTATCATCTGGAACCAGTCTGCACATTCTCCTCTGACATCAATAAGGCATTTTCATACACACAACTGCCGCTCACTGGATATTTTCTCTTTTTTGGACCATTCTCTGTAAACCCTAGAGATGGTTGTGCGTGAAAATACCAGTAGATCAGCAGTTTTTGAAACTATGCCATGTTTAAAGTCATTTAATTTCCCTTTCTTCCCCATTCTGATGCTTGGTTTGAACTTCAGCAAGTCGTCTTCACCATGTCTAGATGCCTAAATGTATTGAGTTGCTGCCATGTGAGTGGCTGATTAGCAATTTGTGTTACCAAGCAATTAGACAGGTCTACCAAATAAAGTGGCTAGTAAGTGTATATCTGGTACCCAGGCTTTTAACCTGAGCGCTGCATATAAGTGCTCTTGTGTTTGTGCTGGGAGTGTGTTCCATTACATGCTCCCAACCGAGAACCCCGGGTCACCTAATAATGACTGGGAGTCCTAGTTCACAATCACCTAAACACTCTGATAGCCTCTGATTGGCTATCATAGTGCTCAGTCATTGTGCACACCGCCCATGTAGTTTTTGATACATTGTATCTTTCTCTCCTTGCCCTGGGAGACAAATGTAAACAAACAAGTGTCTGTAAAAAAATAGAATAAATAGTTGGATCAGTTATGTCAGTGTCAGGGTTAGGATTAGGGTCAAGGAAAGGGTCAAGGTCAGGGTCAATATATTTTTAGGTAACATGTAAAAAAAAGGATCTGTGTCAGTTAGTGTCAGTATGTTTTACAGTAATACCAAGAAATTAACAGCTAAATTATATTTTATTACTATGTTAGGTCAGTTTTCCTTTGATAATAAAAAAAAAACAGAAGATATCCGTTATCATTCTCATCATCATTCACATCGCCATATAAATATCCATTTCCCACCAAATAAAAGCCCAATTTGTCCTGAAAAAAGAAATATAATTCACCAGAATACACAAAGTAGTTGCAATCATATGAACAGTTTTACTAACGCATCTCAAAATTGCAAAAATGGGTCCGGTCGTTTAAGGGTTTTTTGTACCCTCTGTCATGAAGTTATTAAAGAAGAACTACACTGCATCTGATCTCCCCAAACTAAAAATGATATTTAATTCATTTTTAATATTCAAAACCAACTCACCCATCCATCCATGTCTCTATGCTTTATTTGCTGGGAAATCACTTTGAAAAACACCCCTTAGTATTTCTGGCAATGGCCATCTTCAGTAACGACAGGCGATTCATATAGCATTTACCTCCTGGAAACCATCTGCCCATAGATCAGGCATGCAAGCAGGAAGGTATCCTTAGCTAAGAAAACCCCTACTTCCTTCCTCCCCTCCTGAAGACTCCTGGGATGTATGACATCATTAGGCCTGGAAAGTAGAAAGTAATTTAAGAAAAATGTATAAATATTATATACTTTCCTATCTATTTGCTAATCCTAGCATCATAAGCATTAAAAATAGTCAATGTTTATTGAAAGAGTGAATTTCCGCTTTAATATCTGTAATGCAAAACTGTAAAGCTTGTGCCTATTCTGTCTCTTAATCAAGAAACTATTTTTTTTTTATTTCCAGATGCAATATGCCCTCTCAGATGCTCAGAAATTGAAGGCTGTCCACATAAATGCAACCTGTAATATTTTTCTATCTTCAGTTTACTAATAAAAACATTCATGTTTATATCCATATGCAATGTGCTTGCTCTCTTCTACAAAAAATGTGGCCTATCCAAAAAGTTGTGCTGAAAATCTGTACAATGTTTTTCATCTTACTTAAAACGTTTATGCATTTATTGTGTTTATAACATTTGACATAGTCATTTAGCAGTTAGTATAGAAAGGATATCAAATTGATTCATGTGTGCTGTCATTTTTAGTGTAGTGCATGAAGAAAGTTAAATTATATCAGATCTGTTTTAAAAGTGACTTGAGAAAAACAAGAAAAACTGTTGCGATTGCATTTGTGAAATCTTAAAAAAAAAGTTTCAAATTGATGCCACAATTGTTGCTGTGGAACACAATATTAAAGCTTTGGTACTCCCTTTCTTGAATTAATTTTGAGAGGCTGCTGCTTATTTTGTATTTTAGCAGCAGAATTATTTTCATATGTCTGTGTGTTCTTTATTGTAGAAACCTAATCACTAAAGTTAGGTTCTCTGTGATGTATTATGTTGTTGCTGCATGTTGGGATTTAGATAACAGATTAAATTTTTTTTTAGTTTTATGGTGTTATCAATAGAGTATCTCTTAAAAAAAGCATGTTCTGTACAGCTTTAGGTATTTTTGTAGCTCCTTGCTGATAGCTATTTTATTTGCAAAATCTCACTGGATTTCTTAAAAGACTCCAGCTTTTTTCGCGTAAAACAATTTTACCTTATCTTTGAATTTCCTGTCTTTCACTGAAATGCATTTAAACTTTCAAGATATAAAAACAGCCTTAGCTCATAGTGGTTTAATACTTTTATTACAAGTTTGAGACATTATTGATCCCCTATTCAGAAACCCCCAATTATCTCAACAAATCCCATGGTTAACCACAGCACCCCATGATTTAAAAAACGGTATACCTTTAGGAGCACTGTAAACAGTATATTTGTTTCACTTTGTATATTTATGAAATGAATGTTAAAAGAATGTAAAAATTAAAAGAAATACTAGAGAGATAAGCAAGCACCCTTTTAAGAGCCTCTGCAAGGCTCTGTGTTCAATCCTTGTGTGAGACCATTTTCATAATAGGAATAAGAATACATTATTATTATTATTATTACAGTGTCTTCAATACAGGTATAACTTTAGGTTTGAATAAGGATAAAAACCGGGATACACTTGGTTAAAGACTAATTGGAAGTCAAGAAAAAAAATGAGCCGACTCACATTGAGATAGCCCTCAGGGCCCAAAAATGGCATATGTGAAGGGAATGAAAAACCAAGGGAAAAGAGACCCCTAGGTCAAGAAGGTCCAACAGAGGACAATCAGCGGCTTAATTTGATGAAAAAATACTAAACATTTATTGCAGCATAACAAGCGGATAAAAAATTACTAAATAAGGAAAAAAAAAGGAAAAAGGGGAGACCTCACCACCACCAGCAGAGATTTTTGGTCTTTGAATTATGCTGGTATCTATTGGCATTTCTTTTAATTTTGTTATGCTGTATTTTTTATTTAGCATTCATCACTTCTTATTATATATTTTTTTTAGAGATGAGCGAATTATTCAAAAATTCGATTCGGCTGATTCGCCGAATTTGCGGAATAAATTCGATTCGATGCGAATTTATTCGCTGCGAATTTAACTTATTAAAAGGGTTTCTAGGCTTCAGAGAGCCTTTATATTAGTGCAGAACACTGTACCTTTAATTTAAATGCCCTTGGAGTCTGCTGAGGAAGAGAAATAATACTGTCAGTCAGTATGACATGCAGATGAGTGCCGTCGATCTTAGAATCACCGCACACTTCACTCATTTGGGCAGTCACGGGGCCAAAACCAGAGTGTGGAGCCACAGTGTGGCGGTGGAGGCAGCAGCAATGGGAGGCCATACAGCACCCTATGACAAAATGGAACCCACCAGCAGTGTGAGGAGACCTGAAAGTGGCACATGGCAGAGTGTGGCGATGGAGACAGCAGCAATGGGAGGCCGTACAGGGACCCATGACACACTCTGGACCTGGCAGCAGCATGAGGAGGCGGTACAGGGGCCCATGGCAGAGTGGCGAAGCATAAGCAGCTTAAATTGAAGGCCATACAGAGGCCTATGTTAAAAAGTCCCCCCAGCAGCAGTGTGGGGAGACGACTATCAAGAGTCCAATGGCAGAGTGGCGGAGCAGAAGCAGCTTCAATTGAAGGCCATACACAGGCCTAGGTTAAAAAGTCCCCCCAGCAGCAGCGTGGGGAGACGACTATCAAGAGTCCAATGGCAGAGTGGCGGAGCGGAAGCAGCTTCAATTGAAGGCCAATAGTGGTTGTGAAGCAGAAAGTCAGTTTATTGTACACAATCGGTCAATTGCAGCTTGCCGTTGGCTGGAAACTGAACGTTTATGTCACTGGAATGCAGTAATCACCCAAAAAATATTACCGCCAGCCGGCGTGTAAATGGATTTAACTCTTTGAACGTACAATAGTGGTTGTGAAGCAGAAAGTCAGTTTATTTTGCACAATCGGCAAACTGCAGCACCAACTGTGCACGACAGCCACCAAAAAAAAAAAGGGTGTACGTCACTTTAAATTTTCGATTCTTTGATAGCTGTGGCCCTAAGTAACGATTCTGTGTCCCTGAGTAACGATTCTGTGTCCCTGAGTAACAATTCTGTGTCCCTGAGTAACAATTCTGTGTCCCTGAGTAACGATTCTGTGTCCCTGAGTAACGATTCTGTGGCCCTAAAGTCTCTGTGGCCCTAATGCAGGCCATAGATGGGTCGAAAATCGGCCGATTTTTCGGCCGAAAATAAAATCGGCCGATTTTCGGATCGTTAGTGGGTTATTTGGTCGGCCGTTTTTTCGGTATTTTGGTCGTTTTTTTTTTCTGTAAAGTTGGAAAAAAAATCGGCCGATTTTGCCGATCGGCCGATTTTCGCGGCAATAGAGGGCAAATCGGACGATTTTTTGCCGATAAAAAATCTGCGCATGAGCAGTGACCTGCAAGAGGAAGACAAAAAGAAGAAGAGGAAGAGGATGAAGAAGAGGATGAAGAAGAAGAAGAAGAGGAAGAAGAGGATGAAAAAGAAGAGGATGAGGAAGAGGAAGAAGAAGAAGAAGAGGATGAGGATGAAGAAGAAGAAGAAGAAGAAGAAGAAGAGGATGAGGATGAGGATGAAGAAGAAGAAGAAGAGGAGGAGGATGAGGATGATGATGAAGAAGAAGAGGATGAGGATGAGGAAGAAGAAGAAGAAGAAGAGGATGAGGATGAAGAAGAAGAAGAAGAAGAGGATGAGGATGAAGAAGAGGATGAGGATGATGATGAAGAAGAAGAGGAGGATGAGGATGAAGAAGAAGAAGAGGATGAGGATGATGGTGAGGAAGAAGAAGAAGAGGATGAGGATGATGAAGAAGAAGAAGAAGAAGAGGAGGATGAGGATGAAGAAGAAGAAGAAGAGGATGAGGATGATGAAGAAGAAGAGGATGAAGATGAAGAAGAAGAAGAGGATGAGGATGAAGAAGAAGAAGAAGAAGAAGAAGAAGAAGAAGAAGAAGAAGAAGAGGATGAGGATGAGGATGATGAAGAAGAAGAAGAGAATGAGGATGAAGAAGAAGAGGATGAGGATGAGGAAGAAGAAGAAGAAGAAGAAGAAGAAGAGGATGAGGATGAAGAAGAAGAAGAAGAAGAAGAGGATGAGGATGAAGAAGAGGATGAGGATGATGAAGAAGAAGAGGATGATGGTGAGGATGAGGATGATGATGAAGAAGAAGAAGAGGATGAGGATGATGAAGAAGAAGAGGATGAGGATGAAGAAGAAGAAGAAGAAGAGGATGAGGAAGAAGAAGAAGAAGAAGAGGATGAGGAGGAAGAAGAAAAAGAAGAAGAATAAGAGGATGAAGAAGTAGAAGAAGAAGAGGATGAGGATGAAGAAGAGGATGAGGATGAAGAAGAAGAGGATGATGGTGAGGATGAGGATAATGAAGAAGAAAAAGAAGAAGATGAGGATGAAGAAGAAGAAGAAGAAGAAGAGGAAGATGAGGATGAAGAAGAAGAAGAAGAGGATGAGGATGATGAAGAAGAGGATGAGGATGAAGAAGAAGAGGATGAGGATGAAGAAGAAGAAGAGGATGAGGATGAAGAAGAAGAAGAAGAAGAGGATGAGGATGAAGAAGAAGAGGATGAGGATGAAGAAGAAGAAGAAGAAGAAGAAGAGGATGAGGATGATGAAGAAGAAGAAGAAGAAGATGAGGATGAAGAAGAAGAAGAAGAAGAAGAGGATGAGGATGAAGAAGAAGAAGAAGAAGAGGATGAGGATGAGGAAGAAGAAAAAGAAGAAGAAGAAGAAGAAGAAGAAGAAGAGGATAAGGAAGAAGAAGAAGAAGAAGATGAGGATGAAGAAGAAGATGAGGATGAAGAAGAAGAAGAAGAGGATGAGGATGAAGAAGAAGAAGAAGAGGATGAGGATGAGGAAGAAGAAGAAGAAGAGGATGAAGAAGAAGAGGATGAGGATGAAGAAGAGGATGAGGAGAGAATAGGTCCTGCTGTCCTCTGCATGCTGCGTTCATCCTCCTCTCTCCTCCTCCTCTCCTCTTCATCCTCATCCTCTTCCTCTTCATTCATCATCCCCTCTCCCTCTTCCTCTCCTCCTCCTCCTCCCTCCTCTCTTCATCTTCTTCTCCTCTTCATCTTCATCATCCTCCTCCTCCTCTTCATCTTCATCTTCCTCCTCCTCTCTCCCCTCCTCCTCTTCACCTTCCTCTCCCTCCTCTCTTCATCTCATCTTCTCTCCTCCTCCTCCTCCTCCTCCTCCCTCCTCCCTTCTCTCTCCTCCCCTTTCCTTCTCTCCTCCTCCTC